>NW_012110419.1:301415-406565 GCF_000951045.1 Mandrillus leucophaeus | reverse complement strand
AAAAAAAAAAAAACAAAAAAACAAAGCATCAGCAAGTTTTTAAGCAAAAAGTCAAAAAGATTATTTCAGTTTTCTATTATTTCAGTCCATGTAGTTAGTTCCTGTTCTGCTGGATATTCATGAACATTTCATCTATCCATGAGTCCTGAAAGTTTTTATTCTATTTCTATCCAGAAAGTTCTATTCTGATGTCACAATCTCTAAAGCTGCCAGAATCTTGTCTATAAGAGCACCTGTTAGAGTTTCGTAGTTGATTACAAAACCACCTTCTAAGGAGGACCAAAGCAAGACAATTGTCTGTGGATGATAAAAGGTTTTAGGACAGCCATAGTGAAAGACACAATTGACAAGGAAATGTGTTACCTCTGTGGCACACAATAATTTAACATAACAATAATAATTATTACTGATAATGTACACTAAGTCACATCAGAATTACAGGAGTTTCTCATGATTTTGGAATACATACCAATAACATATTTATACAAATACAGCCCAAAGAAAACTAAACATCATTTCATATTTGACAATTCTTCCTGTATAATTTTTATACCAAATAAGCCAAATTATGTCATTTTTGGACTTTAGGGAACTTAATATCTTAAAGGAATAATTAGGTCAGAAAAAGACATAATTTACAATTTGAATTTGGAAAGTTTGTCAAATAGCAAAGTCATATGGTTTGGCTGTGTCCCCACCCAAATCTCATCTTGACCTGTAGCTTCCATAATTCCCAGGTGTTATGGAAGGGACCCAGTGGGAGATAATTGAATCATGGGGGCAGTTTTCCCTATACTGTTCTGATGGTAGTAAATCAGTCTCATGAGACATTATGATTTTATAAGAGGTTTTCCCTTTCACTTGGTTCTCATTCTCTCTTGCCTACTGCCATGTAAGACATGACTTTCACCTTCTGCAACGATGGTGAAGCTTCCCCAGCCATATGGAACTGTGAGTTCATTAAACCTCTTTTTCTTCATAAATTACTATATCTTTATCAGCAGCATGAAAACGAAGTAATACACAAAGGTTTAAAACACCTGATCCCACAGGTCATTGTAAAATAAGTCATTCATTTGAAAAAAGTCATAACTCAAGGATTTCAATAAAAGGCAAAAAACCTTCATTCTTTGAGAGGAGAGTTAATTCTCAAAATAATAAGCCCTAATAAACACAACAGAAAGCCAACCAAATTTGTTTTTTAAAATTTTATAAACAATCTATACAATATTAATGTTGACCATAAGATATAACTTTTATAATCCTTTTGTACACTTTATAACCTTTATTATGGAGTCACTTAATGCTTCAAGAAAGCCTTGTTAATCTAACACAGGGGTCCTGTATTAGTCTGTTTTTATGCTACTGATAAAGACATACCTGAGACTGGGCAATCTACAAAAGAAAGAGGTTTAATGGACTCATAAGTCTGCAGGGCTGCGGAGGCCTCACAATCAAGCTGGAAGGTAAAGCTCACACCTCACATGGCAGCAGACAAGAGAAGAATGAAAGCCAAGCAAAAGGGGTTTCTCTTTATAAAACCATCAGATCTTGTGAAACTTACTCACAAGAACACTATGGGGGAACCTCCTTCATGGTTCAATTATCTTCTACTGGGTCCCTCCCACAACATGAGGGAATTATGGGAGCCACAATTCAAGATGAGATTTGGGTGGGGACACAGCCAAAACATATCAGGCCCATATGCTGGTCTTGAATCAGTGTGCTTTTGACATTATTTATAATTAATTTATAGAGAAACTGAACTTATTTTATGTCTCAAAATTGGTCCTTACAATTTCACATACCACTGCTTCCATGAAGCAGGTCTTGAGGGGTTGAGTAGCTTTAATTTTTGGCCCTGGGCCTTGAGGAGTTGAGTAGCTTTAATTTTGGGGCCTGTGTCTCAGGAATGCAGTTTATTTTGAATGGCATCTTCTACCAGGCCTGAAGATTGGGCTTTAATTGCTGTCAGTGTTTAAAATTTACTAGGACTTGGTGTCCTTTTTAGACCCAGAAGTCAAAGCCCTGGAACTCAAAGTCATAAGTACTTTAAAAGTGCATACAGAGAGATATATTAATGTAATAACCTTAATTTAAAAATATTAATCTCAGTTTTGTTCTTAAGCAAAGCAAAACTTAGTAATAATATGACAACTTGATCATATAAGACTTTTTGTGTCATTGTTTATAAATCCTTTTGTTGTGACTTACACAGACTGTTCATGAAATTCTTGGACTTTCTGGAATGTCCTGAACATCCCACTTTCTTAAACAACTAGTCATTTTACTCTAGGGCTAAATTTACCATACGAGATTCTTTCTCATATGAAATTATTTCTCCTTAAATAATTTCATATTATTTCTTACCAAAACAAAACCTCTTTATTTTTATAATTTTCTTTACATCTCTCTTATTTCCACGTTCCTCTTACCTTGTTTTATACATGATCTTTAAAAATCTTTGAATTATATTTTAAAAGGACACACTTTTTTTAGAAAGAATGTTTTTCTACAAATATATTTTATTGGGAAATACTCAAATAATAAAATACATAGTATTTAATTTCTTATGACATTTGTCTACAAGTATTTATCATTATTTCATTTTAATTGTTTGCCTAGATTATTTGTGAAAACTGCAATAGTCATCATCTGAAGTTATTGAACCTCTAGTACAAAATTATAACTGAGATAGTGAAAAACATTTGACAAAACTTACTCCATCTTGCTTTTAACCTCCAAGCTGCCCTTGTTCAGTCCTGGGTGTAGGCTGAACTAACTTTGGGAGAAATTTATAGTTTAGTTTTGAAACAGAGAGGATAACAAACCTTACCACCTGTGGACTGAATCACCTAAAGCTACAATGTTAGAAGTTATGGTAATCTTACTAAATTCAAGATGTAGCTATTATTATTAAACCAATATCAATGCCTTATTTATAAAAATTACACAAACAAAGATATTTTGTTTGGGGCTGGGTTTATAGTTTTATAACCCCTGTGCCAAATTTTGACACCTTTTATTATCTGGCAGGGATAAGTATGAAATTTCCTGATTAATGCAAACAAAAATGTATGCTAGCAATTCTTAAGACATTTTTAATATTACTTTACAAGTAATTTTAAAGCTAGCTTATTTATAAAAGATTTTACTTAAGTAACATAAACTTGAAAAAGCATTTGACTAGTCTTTTTTCCTGATAAAGTATTTGATTCAAGCACTTTTATTTTCTTAAGCCAATTAGTTAGATCTCTTTTATATATTTTCAGTAATGAAACATTGTATACACAAAACATAAATACATAGCTGTATTAGGCATACAGATAAAAGTACATATTATAGATTCCTAAAACCTCCTTGTTTTTCCTTAGACTAGCAAACTCTTGATGACCTGTTTTATTACTCTGTCAGTTATCAAGTAAATGGCCCTAAATCTGTATATTGAAGGAAACAACTCTTAGATAAAAAATCATATAGCAAAATCTACATCTCAATGTATAGAAAGAATAAGTCTGGTGGTGCCAGGGGGATATTAAAGATTGGTACCAAGTCAAACATAAAATTTATAGAAATCTATGATAGGATTTTATAAAGAGACTAATTTTATTTAGATGGAGACTGTTTGGGTGAAGGAAAAGGGACAAGATGGAGGAAGGTGAACAAGATGGAGCAGTACCTGTTGTTTCCGGGTTCTTCTTCACAGATTTTCCCGTGCCTGGGAAAAGAACCAAATCAACTGAGCATGCGCAGAATGACGTCAAGCCGAGGACACCGAAATTCAAGAAGCCACTCCTACACACACGCCCTGAACTCCTCCCCTTCCAGCTCCCAGGCATAAAAGTCCGCCGCCGGCCAGAGCCGGGGTGACTTCTTCGGCCCCCGCATTTGTGGACTGGAGAACATCACTCGAGAGCGCCCGCCTGACTTCCCTGGCCCCCCACACCCGAGGACCAGAGAACTTCGCCCGAGAGTGTGTGCATATTTGCAATAAAAGACTGCCACTTTCTTACGTACTTTGGCCTCATGTTTAATTACTTAGCTCTCCTAAATTAAGTTACATTAAATTAAATTAAAACAGAGACTACCTATCTTTTAGCTGGGTCACTGAGCTCTGAGCAGAGCCCACACTGAATCCTGGGTCTCCAAAAAGGGAGAATTATTATGAGGCTAGACAACATGATGATTTTATAGTGCACTTAACTTTTTTAACAAAGACATTTCTACGGGTCTAAACTACACTCTTCCTTAAAAGCCCAAGTATGCTCTGTTGCAGTAACTATTTTAGTTAAAATATCAGGTAACGCAATACAAAATCAAGCAGTTTAAGAACTGAGATAAACTTCTCTGTTTACATTATTGGGGTTCCATAAGGAAAAACAGATGTTTCTCGCCAAAGGGAGTCTTGGTGCCTTCTCCATTTTCTTTAAGGAAGCTCAGGCTATTATAAACTATTTTAGGTCCCTCATGCAGCAGAGGGTGCAAAAGAAAGGACAGACAGCAGAAGTAAATGAAGAAAACAAAATTCAGTCAACTGAGAAGAAAAAAAACTTTGCTCAAAAAAAAGACAAGGTTTTAGGAGATAAATAAAAAACAAAGACATGAAGGCCTTTTAAATACAAACACACACACATGCACACATACACACACACATCTTGGATGTTAGTTTTTAATTAAACTGACTTTTAACTATTATACTTCTTTAAAAAAAGGTTTTTAAATTTCATTTCCATATTTCAGCTAGGACAAATGGCTGCTATTTCAGAAGTACCAAATATCAAACAAGAAAGGGCTTGATTTAGGAATCAAACCCAGGCTGTCATGGTGAAAAAAGAAAAAAAGAAAGAAGAAGGAAGAACGTGAGCTATAGAACTAACTTCAGTGTGGGGTGACAGCCATTGCTCTTTCAGTTTGGCCTGGCTAGCAAAACGTTGGCCTTGTTATGTATATAAAACTCCTTAAGTAGTCAAAATAAACAATCTTTAAGTTTTTTTCCTTTTGCTGGCTGTTTTTCTTCCCCCACCATACTACCTTTTTTTTCTTTTTTCTTTTTGGTGAGAATTTAGCCACTTCAGAGGCCTCATTCCCCAAAATTTGGGACTTTCCTTCAGATTTGATCAAGTCGGATAGAGTTGGTCAAACCGAAAGGGGAAAAGGCTGAAACAACAACAAAAACAGAAACAAACAACAACAACAAAAACAGTTAAGCAGTTAAGCAAAACAAATGATCCCTTGACTTTTATTTCTGAGTGGTCTAATGGTAAGGAGAAATTAAGAACAGCTGGTTGTTAATTTTAACTTTAGCCAAGACAAACCACAAACAAGTTACTTACCTAGGGGTGTGTCTCAGGCTGAAGACTGCTCTCCACAATCCTAGAAGGAGGGAAAAATCTCATCTTTGCTGTTGGAAGTGAGCTCAAACTCCATACAGGAGTTACCTGCCTTCCATCATCACGGAAGCAGGAAAAACTTGCCTTCTTTGCATTGGAAACAAGTAAAATTCCAAAAAAATGAGTTGTACAGCAAAATAAACTTGAGATCTTGAACAAATTTTGGGAGATCAGGGATTCACTGGAGGGGGCTCTTCCAGTCCTCAACAAATTGTCCTATTGATGTGAGCCATAAAGATAGCTCACACTGGTACCAAGCACTGACGGGAGATGTGTCAAAGGACAGGGGTGCCTCCACTCAGAATCCCTCCATGGTTACAAAAATGTAAACCCTGTAAATCTGAGACAGGCCTCAGTTAATTTAAAAAGTTTATTTTGCCTATTTTGCCAAGGCTGAGGATGTGTGCCTGTGATGTAGCCTCAGGAGGTCCTGACAACATGTGTCCGAGGCAGTCAGAACACATTTTGGTTTTGTAGATTTTAGGGAGACATGAAACATCAACCAACATATGTAAGATGAACATTGGTTTGGTTTGGAAAGGCGGGACAGCTTAAAGTGGGGAGAAGGCTTCCAGGTCATAGGTTGATGAGAAACAAATGGCTGTATTCTTTTGAATTTCTGATTAATTTCTCCAAAGCAGGCAATCCGATATGCATTTATCTCAAGAGCAGAGGAGTGACTTTGAATAGAATGTGAGGCAGGTTTGCCCTAAGCAGTTCCCAGCATGACTTTTCCTTTAGCTTAGTGGTTTTGGGGCCCCAAGATATTTTTCTTTCACAGTAACTACATAGGTATACATAAAAGCCAGAATTATTGCACATTTGACTTTTAACTCCTCTTTCTTCCTATACAATTAAAAGTTAAGTGCATAAAACAATCATCATTAATCAATGTTAATGTATACACAATATATAAAAATGTCATCTGTGACAATAACAATGGAGGACAAACATGTATAGAAATAAAGTGTTTGTGTACTATTGAAACAGCATTATTATTCAAGCTCATTAAGTTTATTGTATAAGATTAAGATGTTAATTGCAGTTGCCAAGGTAACCACTAAGAAAATAACTGAAAATATAAAGAAATGGAAAAAAGAAGGGAATGAAAATTGTGCACTATAAAAAATAAAACAAATATAAAAAAGATAACGGAAAAATTGAAAAATAAGGTATAAATAAGACATGCAGACAACAAGTAGCTAAATGACATAAGTGTTTTCCTAATCAGTAATTGTTTTAAATAAAAATGAATTAAACTCTTCAATTAAAAATAATATGGACAGAATAGATAAAAACATTACACATATACACTGCCTAAAAGACACTCTCTTTACCTACAAAGACACAAAAAATTAAAACTAAAGAGGTGAAAAAGACGTTTTACATAAGTAGTAACCTAAAGAGAGTGACTATGCTAATATCAGACAAAAGAGATTTTAAGTCAGAAAAGATTTATTTCAACAGTGTACAAATACTTATCAAGAGATTAAGAACATATCACATTGATAAAAGGCTCAATTCATTAAGAATATAAAACAATTATTATAAATATATACTCACAACCAATATAGCTCAAAAGTATATGGGGAAAAATTGATAGAATTGGTCTTCTAGCCATTGTGTCTGGGTTCACTGAGGCTGTGCCTTTGGTTTATAGCTTGGAGATAGTTAGGGCCACAGAATCTGTAGTTCTAACATGGACTTACCATGTTTTCATTCCTCATCTTTCCTACCAATACTGTTGTATTTTTTTCACATGGCTTGTTTGAAAACATGGTAAGTTGAAAACAGACAGTTGATACTTACCTGGCAGGGGAGACACCATGATCACGAAAACAGACAATTGAGAGGTTTGCTGAGAAACTGACTCTAATATTTCAAGAAAAATATAAATAATTTTTTTGTCCTGAAATCTCTCAGAAGTACAGATCTACATATGTATGCCTGTCAATAAGTGTCAAAAAGTTGATCCAGGTATCCTGAAGGCCCATCAGAACAGCTTTATCTTATATAGCAATCTGTGATTGTCTAAGGTGCTAACTTTCTAGGTGGACCTATGAGAGGTGTGCTGTCAGTATGGAGAAAAATAACAATGCACTAATTGTTGCCAGCTTTGAAAATGTAGTTGAGAACAAGCATCAGATCTGAAAGAAAAGTTCTAGGGCCTTTCGACATGGCTACCTCTGATTATCATTAAGCATCCTCTTCTTCACATGAAAAAAAATGTAAGGAAGTAAAACCCAATTTTGGTGAATGCAACCCCTAGCTCTGCATATCAGATTTTTGAATTGATATTCTTTCCTTTTCCAATATGGTGTTCTTTTGTCCAGAAAAAAATGAATGTACCAAGGAAATGGTCATCAGACTCACTACCCTACTCTTGCTCCGTTAGTTATCCACATTAGGGAAGGAAAAATAAATTGCATATTAAAATTGCAGTGACATGGGTACCTCCTCCTGTAATTCACTGTGACTAAAATCACTGGATTATCACATTAGTTCCTCTCTAGCAACTTGTGTTTCTGTTGGTGTCATGTTGAAAGAAAGGTAGAAATGCCTGACTATATTTTAAAGGTTAAAATTTCATGCTCAGAATTGTAAAAATAGGAGAATAAAATACCAAACTTATTTTTCTAGAAAAGTTATTGAGAATAATAATTCTCTTAATATATGGGCTGGAGATACATTTATTTTCATTAACAAACTTTATTAAAGTTAGTCAAATACCTGAGTTTTTAAATACTGGACTTTGAGAATTTATATACTGTTCATCAACTCTGATTGATATGAGAACACTGTAGAAGTAGACAATTTATTCTAGTAATTTTGATCAAATTTATAGTCTTATTTATATGTAATGAAATTTTTTAATGTCACTGTTTAGAAGCATTGTATGAAATCATTTGGTTACAAATAAAAAATAGTTTAAAAGAAAAAAAAATGAGCAGAACTGAAGCTAGAAACAGTTCTACAATATTAAGTAGAGACTTCAATACCGCACTTTCAATAATGGACAGAAAAACCAAACAAAATGATTGAGAGGTAAGACTGGAACAACACATAAATGAATTAGAACTAATGGATATATACAGAACACTACACACAACAACAGCAAGTTATAAATTCTTCTTTAGTACATCTGGAAAATTTTCCAGGATAGCATATATGCTGGGCCACAAAACAAGTCTTAATACATATAAAAAGACTGAAATATTATAAGTGATATTTTCTAATCAGAAAAATAAAAATGGAAATAAATAACCAAAGGAAAACTTGAAAACCCATAGATATTTGGAAATTAAGCAACAATATTGAACAATGAAGAGTCAAAGAAGAAATTAAGAGATTTTTAAAATATATTGAGAAGAATGAAAATAAAAACACAACAAAACTTATGGGATGCAGACATAGCACTTTTCAGAGGGAAATATATAACCATACACATCTAAATTACAAAGAAGCAAGATTACTAATCAATAACTTAAGCGTAAACCTTAAGGAACTAAAAACAGGTTAAAATAAACCTAAATATATCAGCAGGAAGGGAATAATAAATATTAGAGCAGAGACAAATAAAAATATGAAATAAACAATAGAATAAATCAAAGAAACTAAAACTGTGTTCATTGAAAATATCTACAAAATTGATAAGATTTTAGGAAGACTCCAATTGTTAACAACAAAATGAAAGAGGGATGCCACTATCTACAGAAATGAAAAGGATCATAAGAGAATGCTATAAATAACTGTACAGGAACAAATTGGATAACCATCTTACTGTACTGAAAACCACTAAAGAGAATGTATCACTATTCAAAAACCTCCCAATAAAGAAAAGAACAGGACTAGGTAGCTTCACTCATGAATTTTACCAAACATTTAAAGAGGATTATACCAATTCTTCTCAAAAGCTTTCAAAATATAAAATAATTCATTCTATGTGGCCAAATTTTTCATAACACCAAAGCTAAACAAAGACACTACAAAAAAGAAAATTACAGATTAATATTGTTTATGAATATATATGTAAAAACTCTCAACAAAATATTAACAAACCTAAATCAGCAGCACATTAAAAGGACTATTCATTACAACAAAATGGGATTCATCCCAGGAATTCAAAAGCAGTTTAGCATATGTAAATCAATCAAAGTAATACACCACACCAACAGAATGAAGAAAAAGTTGACACATTAAAAAAACATAAACAACATAATCTCAAATGATGCACAGAAAGCTTTTGGCAAAGTCCACAACCTTTTTATAATGTAAACAATCTATTAACCAGACATATAAAGAAATATCCTCAACATGACAAAGACCACATATGAAAAACGTACAGTTAACATCATACTCAATAGAGAGAGTCTACAAGATTTGACCCTAAGATCAGGAAGAATAAAAGGATGGCTGCTTTCACAGTTCCTATTCAAGTATAGTACTGAAAGTTGTACCCACGTCAACTTGGCAAGAACAAGATTTAAAAATGCATCTAAGCTGGAAAGGGAGAAGCAAAATTATCTCTGTTTACAGACGATATGTACTTACATGTAGAAAATTCTAAGGAATAAACATATACACAGAAACATTAGAGCTAGTAAACAAATTTAGTCAGGTTGTAGGCTATGAAATCAATAAGCAAATATCAGTTGTATTTCTATACATTACTAAAGACCAGCCTGAAAAGAAAATGAATTAATTCAACTTACAACAGAATAAAATCATAATTAGGAATGAACTTAAAAGGAACAAAACTTGTACACTGAAAACTGGAAAACATTGCTGAAAAATGTCAAAGATACCCATATATGTCAAAATATATCCTTTATGCATATATTGGAATAGTTGGCATTGTTAAGATGACAATACTAAAAACGTGATATACAAGTTCAATACATTCCTTATTAAAATTTTAATGGTGTTTGTTACAAAAATGGAGAAACCTGTGCTAAAATCCAAATCTATTAGATTTTAAGGATTTCAAGGAACCCCAAATAACCAAATTAATTTTGAAAATGCAGAACAAAATTGGAGAACTCACACTTCCTAATTACAAAATTTACTCTAAAGCAACTGTAATAAAATCAGTGTGGTCGTAGCATAAAGATAAGCTTATATATTGATGGAATAGAATTGAGAGTTCAGAAATAAACCTATACATATAAGTTCAATTGATTTTCAACAAGGGTGTCAAGACCATACAATGGGAAAAAACAGTATCTTCAACAGTGTTGGAAAAACAGGATAGTCATATACAAAAGAATGAAGCTGGAAAATTATCTCATGCTGCATAAAAAAACAATTAACTCAAAATGAATAAAAACCCTAAGTGTAAGAACTGACACCATGAGATTCTCAGAAGAAAACTTAGGAGTAAATCTTCATGACCTTGAAATTGGTAATGGTTTCTTAAATATGATACCAAATGAATATGGAAAAAAATAAATTGGACTTTATCAAAATAAATTTTTGTGCATCAAATGATAATATCAAGAGAGTAGAAAGCCAAACCAATAAATAGGAGAACAAAACTCGTATATATTATAGCAGTGTAATATCTGGACTATATAAAGAACTCCTAAACTAGATGGCCACACTATACACAAGCCAATTAAAAAATAGGCTAAGGACTGACTAAATATTTCTCCAAAGAAGATATAGAAATAGTAAATAAGCACATAAAAATGCTAGACATCACTAACCATTATGGTAATGCAAATAAAATTCACAATGAGATACCACTTTCCAATGGCTATTATTCAAAAAGCAAAAAACTAGCAGTGTTGTCAGCAAGGAGGATAAAACAGACTCTTATATTGATGATGGGAGTGTAAAGCAGTGAAGGTACTGGAAAAGCACTCTGGCAGTCCTCAAAAAGTTAAAAAAAAGAATTAGTAAATGACCCATAAAATACACTTACAGGTATATAGCCAAAAGAATTTAGCGGGGACTCAAGTAGATACTTGTACAATATTTACAACAATGTGCAAAGAAAAATATACGGAAACACAAAATGTGAAAACACTTTTATTCAACATCCTGAAAAAGCCTGAAGGACAGTGGCACCTCCCACTGGTGCTTCTGTGATCTCACCCATCAAGTTGTTCCCTGAACTCAAGGATCTTTAAAAGCATCTTCTCCGAACCACAGATGTCCCATAATCACTAAAATCTGCAGAGGTAACCCACATTTGTTTGAAACTGCTCAGAGAGGTCATGATGGATACACCAATCCACAAAAAGAAGCATTGAGCAGGAGAAGCCGTAATTTTGATGTGAGTACCTTTGGAAGCTAGCGGTTCTTTCATAAGCCTTTCCTCTGGCCCAGAAAAGAGAGTGGTGCCCCTAGACAGTACAATCTCTGCAAAAGCATTCTCTGTCAGTGTCACAGTTCATGATGCTGCTGGAGGCCATTTTTGAGAGTCCCGGGCTGTGGATTCCCAGCTGGTCGGGGCAAAAAGAACTTCGGGCACTGGGTACAGTTGGTCCCCAACGTGGATGATGTTCCCATCTGGCAGTTTGTATTCTCTCAGGATGTCTCCGACCTCTTGCATAGCTTTTTATGTGGCTCTAAGGTGATGTTGCACAGCTTCCCTTTGATGTTATTTACCAAAGCCTTGCAGAGTATGCAAGGAAAAGTATACCCACTAGCAAAGAGGAGCCAGGTGAGGTGCTCTATGATGTCCCTCCCTGTCACAAAGAGTGTGGTGACTGCACGAGGCAGCGAGTAACTCTCATAGATGTGGACAGTGCAAGTGACCCCATCTCCACTATCCACCATCAGGCCTGTAACACAGGCATAGGCAGAGTGCTGCCACTGCATGGTTAGACAAGTAGAAAGCAGGGACACTGAAGTTCTCAAACATCATTTCTGCAAGCTTTTCTCAAATTTCTCTAGGGGTCTAAGAGGGCTCAGTCATGAGTATAGGCTGTTGACTGGGATTTTTTCTGAGCTCTCACTCAAAGAGATGTTTCCAGAGTTTCTCCATGTCATCGCATCCTGGTACCAGCCCACACTCATTGAGGTAGTGCAGATATAAGTCCTCCTACTTGTACAAGGGTTCTTGCCCCCTGAAGTACCTCTTCTGGTTGGGTCTTGCTGAAGGCATGTTGCATTTAGGATGTCCCAAGATGGAGTTGTTGACATGGTGGCGTCCAATCTCTCCAGACAGGCCAGCTTTGCAGAGTCTTGAACCATTGTTAAAAATTACAGCTGGCACATCTAATACATGTGGATTAAACATGTCTGTAGCATGTTCTTCTGGACTTCCCCAAAATAAAGAAAGAACACTTAGGTTACTTTATGAGAAAACTGACACCTTTGTAAGTTTTAAGGCCACAGGCTTCCAAAATTCTCAAGTTGTCACTCAGGCACAGCTAGCTGGAAGCCTCCAATCCACCAAAATACCCCATCCTCAATCCCTGAGTCTTGTCTCCTTTCTATAGACCCAGGATCTGCTGAAACGATTTCAGGGATGATTGCCCTCTGTGTAACAATCCAGACAAGGCCACAATTGTCCTTGGTGAGCATGAGAGGGCAGGGCTCTTTGAGCAACTAGTACCTCCTAATTTGCCATATAGGAAACCAAGGAAGGCAAAGCATACCTATAGAGAGCTTTGATAAGTCTGTGACTCCAAAGAAGAGGCCTCTAGTTATAGAACAAAGTAAAGCTGCCAGTCCATAGGTTTGTCCCAGAGTCCTTCTCTTTCTGCTCTGCTGAACTGCTTGTTGTGGAATGACAAAAATACATTTCATTTTGAAGGAGAAAAACTAAGCACTAGATACAGGTGAATTTCTGATTTGAGATACCTGCAACTCAGTTCCAGCAGGCACTTAGAATGTACATTTTTTTCTCTTACATTTTCAAAAACAATTTTATTGAGATAATTTTACATAACCAATTTACCCCTTTGCAATTATATAACTCAATGTTTTCTAGCATATTTGCTAATATCTGCACATTACAAAAGTAAATCAAAATATTTTTATCACTAAAAAGAAACCCCATATTCTTTAGCTATCACCCTCTCTTCAAACCATCCTCCAGATCCTTAAATGACCACTAATGTATTTTCCATCTCTATGTATTTACCAGTTCTTCATATTTCTTACAGTGCAATGATACAATATATGGTATTTTGTGACTGGCTTCATTCGCTTTACATAACGTTTTCAAGGTTCATTCAATGTTCGCATATAACACATTTTGTTTATCCATCTATCAGTTGATAGACATTTGGATTTCTTTCACTATTTGACTACTATAAAATATGCTGCTTGAAACAATCTTATATATATTTGTGTGTGAATTTATATCTTCATTTCTTCCGGTTATATATCTAAAAGTGGAAAAGCTGAGTCATATATGGTAACTCTAAGTATAATTATTTCTGGAATTTTTAGTCTTTTTCTCAAAGTGTCTGAGACATTTAAGTTCCTAACAGCAGAGTTGGTGAGGTTCTCCACATGTTTGCCAATGCTAATTAATACATTTTTTATTCTAGGGTGAGGTTCTCCACAAGTTTGCCAATGCTAATTAATACATTTTTGATTCTAGGCATCATAGTAGGTGTGAAGTGGCATCTCATTATGGTTTAGACTTACATTTCATTGATGACTAGTGAAAAGGGAAATGCAAATCAAAACCACAATGATATTACTTCACAATCACTAAGATGGCTGTTATAGAACAACAGGAAATAGCGAGTGTTATTGAGGATGTGGAGAAATTGGAGACCTCATTTATTGCTGGTGGTAATATAAAATGGTTCAGTCACTGCATATCTTATTCATTTTCTGCTGATATAACAAATATCACAGACCAGGTAATTTTAAAAAAATGTTTATTTGGCTCACAATTCTAGAGGCTGGGCAGGCTAAAAGCATAGCGCCACCACCTAGTGAGGGTCACCACATAGTGGAAGGCATAGGGAGAGAAAAAATGGGGACATTATTAATCTTTTTGTCAAGAGCCCAATCTGGCAATAACAAACCGATTTCCATGATAATAGCATTAATCTACTCATGAGGGCTTTACCCTCATAACCAAGTCCTCTCTTAAAGGTCCCCATCTTAATACCATCAAAATGGCAATTAAATTTCAACATGAGTTTTGGAGAGGACATTCAAAACATAGTGCTGTCGAAAGAGTACTTTGGCAGGCCCTTAAAAAGTTAAACATAGAATTGGTATTTGACCTAATGATTCCACTCCTAGGTATATACCCACAAAATGAAAAGAAGTTACTCAAACTAATAATATTTTACAAATATTAATTAACAGCCCTATTGACAATAGCCAACAGATGGAAACACAAATGTCCATTAATGGATGAATGGATGAACAAACTGTTTTTTATATATATATATATATATATATATATATGAATAATAAGCCATAAATATAGTTTACACAGAACTTCTGAAAGATGGATAAACCTTGAAAATGCTAACAGAAACCACACACAAAAGGTTATATATTGTATGATTCCATGAAATATTCAGAATAAGAGTCTGTACTCACAGAAACATAAAGCTAATTGGTGTTTGCCAGGTTCTGTCAGCAGAGGGGATTAGCATGTGATACGGTTTGGCTCTGTGTCCCAACCCAAATCTTATCTCAAATTGTAATCCTCATGTGTCGAGGAAGGGATCTGATTGGAGGTGATTGGATCATGGGGGCATTTTCCCTCATGCTGTTTTCATGATATTGAGGAAGGCATCAGGATATCTGATGGAAAAAAAAGTGATAATTTCTACTGCACTCTGTTTTCTGCTGGCTTGTGAAGAGGTGCCTGCTTCCATTTTTCCTTCCACCATAATTTTAAGTTTCCCGAGACCTCCCCAGCCATGTGGAACTGTGAGTCAATTAAACCTCTTTTCCTTATAAATTACCAGACACAGGTAGTATCTTTATATCAGTGTGAAAACAGACTAATACAGAAAACTAGTACTGGGATAGTGGGATACTGATATAAAGATAACCTGAAAATGTGGAAGTGACTTTGGGCTGGGTAATGAACAGCAGTTGGAACAGTTTGGAGTGCTCAGTAAAAGATAAGATGGTTTTGGAAAGTTTGGAACTTCCTAGAGACTTGCTGAATGGCTTTGACCAAAATGCTGATAGAGAAATAGACAATGAAGTCCAGGTTGAGGTGGTCTCAGATGAAGATGATAAATATATTGAGAACTGGAGCAAAGGTCACTCTTGCTGTGCTTTAGCAAAGAGACTGATGGCATTTTACCCCTGCCCTAGAGATATGTGAAACTTTGAACTTGAGAGAGATGATTTAGGGTATCTGGCAGAAGAAATTTCTGAGCAGCAAAGCATTCAAGAGGTGACCTGGCTTATTCTAACAGCATTCAGTCATATGCATTCACAAAGAGATGGTTTGGAATGGGAACTTATGTTTAAAAGGGAAGCAGAGCATAAAGATTTGAAAAATTTGCAGACTGACCATGTGGTAGAAAAGGAAAATCCATTTTCGGGGGATGAATTCAAGCTGGCTGCAGAAATGTGCATAATTAACAAGAAGCCGAATTTTAATCACCAAGACAATGAGGAAAATGTCTCCAGGGCATGTCAGAGATCTTCATGACAGCCCCTCCCATCACAGGCCCAGAGGCCTAGGAGGGAAAAATGGTTTTGTGTGCCAGGCCCAGGGCCTTGTTACTCTGTGTAGCCCAGGGACATGGTGTCCTGCATCCTAGCTGCTCCAGCTTCAGCCATGGCTAAAAGGGGCAAAGGTACAACTTGGCTCATTGCTTCATAGTGTGCAAGCCCCAAGCCTTGGCAGCTTCAACATGGTGTTGGTGGGCCTGCAGGTGCACAGAAGACAAAGTTGAGCTTTGGGAACCTTCATCTAGATTTCAGAGGATATATGGAAACTCCTGGATATCCAGGCAGAAGTCTGCTGCAGGGGTGGAGCCCTCATGGAGAACTTCTGCTAGGGCAGTATGGAAGGGTAATGTGAGGTTAGAGCCCCCAAACAGATTCCCTACTGTGACACTGCGTAGTTGAGCTGTGAGAAGAGAGCCACCATCCTCTGGATCCCAGAAAGGTACATCCACTGACAGCTTGCACAACAAGCATGGAAAAGACACATGCATTTAATGCCAGTCCATTAAAGCAGTTAAAGAGGCTGTTCCTGCAGAGCCACAGGGTGAACCTGCCCAAGGCAATGGGACTCCACACCTTGCATCAGAATGACCTGGATGTTAGACATGGAGTCAAAGGAGATTTTGGAGCTTTAAGGTTTAATGAGTGCCCTGCTGGGTTTTGAACTTGCATAGGGACTGTGACCCCTTAGTTTTGGTCAATTTCTCACATTTGGAATGAAAACATTTACTTAATGCCTGTATCCCTATTCTATCTTTGAAGTAACTAACATGGTTTTTGTTTGTTTGTTTGTTTTTACAGGCTCTCAAGTAAAAAGGACTTGTTCTCTCAAATGAAACTTTGAATTTGGACATTTGGGTTAATCCTGGAAAGAGTTAAGACTTTGGGGGACTATTGAGAAGGCATGATTGGTTTTAAAATGTGGAAAAAACATGAGATCGGGAGGGACCAGGGGTAGAATGATATGGTTTGGCTCTGGGTCTCCACCCAAATCTCATCTCAAATTATAACCCCATATGTTGAGGAAGGGAGCTGGTGGAAGGTTATCAGATTGGGGGGTGGTTTCCCTCATGCTGTTTTCACGAGATCTGATGATAAAAAAGTGACAGTTTTCCCTGCACTCTCTCTCTCTCCTGCTGCCTTGTGAAGAAGGTGCCTCCTTCCACTTTGCCTTCTGCTGTAATAGTAAGTTTCCTGAGGCCTCCCCAGCCATGCAGAAATGTGAGTCAATTAAACCTCTTCTGTTTATAAATTACCCAGTCTCAGGTTATCACTTTATATCACTGTGAAAAAGGGCTAATACAGCAAGTGAGGGCTTAATGTTAGTGCAATTTTCTTTAAGGGAGAAAAATATTTTGTAACTAGATATAGGAGGAGGTTGCACAATATTTTGCACCTTCATTAAAAATTAGCATGAAGCTGTTTACTAAAATGAACCATATATTAAGATATAAAACAGGTGGAAAGTAGTTACCAAAATCTGAAATCATATAGAGAATGTTCTCTGACATTTAATTTGGAATTCAATATCAAAATATATATTCAATATCAAAATATAGAGAGAAAATAGGGGTTAAAAAAACCCAAAAGAACAATTAGAAAATATTTTCACATGTATAGTGAAAACATAACATACACAATTTTTTTGAGATGCAGTGACAATAGAGCTTAAAAGGAAATATATAAATGCTAAATTATTATTTATAAAACAAAGATTATAAGTAAATATAAACTTCTATTTAATGATGCTTGAGAAAGAAGAAATTTAGTGTTCGTAGTTGGAACGAAATAGTGAAGGAATGAGCTAAAACAAATAAAACAGGAAATAAATAATTGGGACAAATATAAAGACAAACAATTGTTCTCTGAAAATGTTAATAAAATTATAAACATCTAGCAAAACTGATAATGACATGAGAGAGAAGATACAAACCACCAATGTCAGGAATGAAAAAGGTTACTTCATTGCAATTCCTATGAACATTAAATGTAATAACAAAGGCATATAAACAAAACAGTGATGAAGTAGCACTATATACCTGTAAGAATGGCAAAGATCTAAAGCACAGAGAACACAAAATTCTAGTGAGAAAATAGAGCAACAGAAATATTCATTCACTGCAGATGGGAATGCAGATGGTACAGCCACTTTAGAAGACACTGGCAATTTCTTACAAAACTAAATGTATTCTTACCATAGGATCCAGCAGTCCCTCTGCTTGTTATTTTTTCCATATGATTTGAAAATTATACCCATCCAAAAACTTTCATACAAATTTATAATTGCTAAAACTTGAAAGCAACCAAGATGTCCTTCAATAGTTGAATGGATAAATAAATAAATTGTGGTAATCAGACAATGAGATGTTATTCAGAGGAAAAAAATGGGCTGTCAAGCTATGAAAAGACATAAAACAAACAAGTGCATAACAATAAGTGAAAGAAGCCAATCTAAAAATGTATGTACTGTATGATTCCAACTATATGGCATTCTAGAAAAGGCAAAACTATGGAAATATTAACAAGTCATCTGTTGACAAGGGTTTTGGTGGGGAAGAAGGGATAAATAGGTGGAGCACAGGGTTTTTTTTTTTTTTTTTAAAACAGTACAAGTATTCTGTATGATATTGTAATGGTGGTTACATATCATCACACATTTGTCAAAATGCATAGAATATACAAGACCAAGATTGAACTCTAATGTGTACTAGAAACTTTGGTTGATAATGATATGGTATTGCTGGTTCATTGAATATGAAAAATGTATCACAGTTATATGGAACTTCAAAGGGACAGGTAATGTATTGCTGGGAAAGGAGTATATAGGTATTCTCTGCACTTTCTTCACAAGTTTGCTTGAAACCTAGACTATTTTTAAAATATAGATTGTTAATTTATGCACGCACACACACACACACACACACACAAAAAACAACTACAGTGTCCAACATCAGAAGTGACTTGAATGGAGGTCTAGCCATCCAAAGGAGCATTGAACAGATAGGAAAAATCACGTGGCAGATCAATAGTATTTGAAGTTTGTTGTTTGATGTGTTCAACAAAACAATTTGTTATAAAATTAATTGTATATAATAAGGTCATTTTTGTTTTAAAAAATAAAATATTTATAAAAAGTAATAATAAAGGAATAGCATACTTTTTAGTTCAATTTTGATTTTAATTGACAATAATAGCGTATATTTATGAGGTACAATGTGATGTTATATACATATGTGTGTACTTTGTGCAATAATTAAATTGGGCTAATTAACATACCTATCACCTCATATAGCTGTCATTTCTCTGTTGTGAGAACATTTAAAATGTACTATTTTAGCAATTTTGAAATACACATCATTATTATTAACTATAGTTCCCATGCTGTGCAATAGATCACTAGAGCTTATTCTTCCTGTCTAAATGAAATTTTGGAAAATGATATACACAGTTTTTGCTAATTAATCTAACAACTAGGTTGAAGTAAAAAAAAATTCTTACAAAAAGTAAATGTAGTACAATTATCTCAAAAATAAATATCCTAAATACTTTATTAACATAAATTAAGTTTATATTCACATCCCTTCCCACAAAGACAACTCCAGATCCAGGTAGTTTCACTCTGAATTGAATTAAGCAATGTATAAAAAGAAATAATATTTATTTTACACATACTCTGTGAATATATATAGACAGGAAACCTTCTCAATATATTTTAGGAAGGAAACAACTCTGATGCCATAAGCTGAGAAAGAAATTATGAAAAATGAAAATTACAACCTAATGTCTATCATAACATAGAGGCATAAAGTCCTCAATATGATAACAGACATCTATAATGGACAGGTTAGACAGAGTGGTATGTAACCACAGTTTTTTACTTCTTTTTGGCATGATAAAGCTATAGGAAAAATATGTATCATTTTCCCACTGCAAACAACTGGAAAAATGACAATGCATTTTAAATAAAAGTTTTCACACTTTAATTAATTGGTAGTGATGCCAGGAATCCCTGTGAAAACAGAAACAAATAAAGGTAGTCCTATGACTGTCGAGTTTCCTACCTGTAGTGAATTTCCTGGTCACAGAGAAGAGAGGGAAAGTTCAGTTTGACCCCAATAGTCTTGATGACTTGAGCAGAGAGAATTTGGAGTTGAGAGCGCACAAGATGTCTACAATTCATGGAGAAAAACACTGGATTGATCAGAGCTGCATGATGAGAAAGCTCAGAAGACCTGCACAAGGGTCTGGATGAGTACTGATCTAGACACGTATGTATGATGAATGTAGAAGATTAAAAAACATCACTGGCAGTTTCTGGGGAAATAACACTCATATTCATCTTAGTAAATTAAAAATACATATAGTGCAATGTCATCCACATATTGTAGGTACTTGACATTTGGTGAATAGATAGATAAGCCAAATAATAATTACAATAAAAAGGTGGAAATTTAACTAGTCCACTCATTGTAGACTTAGGATGTTATCTTATATAGTTTTAATAATTGTACCAAGAATGTGTTTTATATTTCATCATACCATAAGCCTCTTATTAAATATGCACTGATGGTGATTTTTAAGAAGTTGAAGGGAACATCTAAAGATTCATTTGATCTCATAGAAGGGTAAAAATGCAGTACAGCTAAAGATTTTGGTGGTTTGTATTCACAGAGCTGTGCTGCAGAAATAACAACAAAAGATAAACCAACAGTGTATAAAATAATTACTCTCAAAGGAATGAGTCCCCTGGGTAGCCAAGTTCTGTACTGCAAAGGTTTGAAAATGTTAATTGTATCTCTACCTCAGCTTCCTCAACAGTCTGAGAACAGACAAATGTGATCACATTGAAGATGAGCTTAGCTGTCCTGAGAAAATGTTATATGAAGGCAAGTTATTTTGGCAAGTAATTCTTTTTCTTTAGAATAGAAACTCTCAAAAATCATTATGAAAGCTAAATAGATAACCAAATATTATAAATATATTCATTCAAATGCATCCAGAATAACTGTCATTTTCCCTTGATCTAGAAACTTTTCATGTAGTAAAGAAGGTAGAATACGGAGTAAAACAACTTCTAACCCCACTTAACTTTTTCAGTCTTTATGTTTATTTCTGGGACAGTGATTTACTAAGAATCTAGTATTGTTTTTTCTTTCCTACAATTATCAATACCTCCTAAAATGGTGAGATAAATTAAATTATACTTTGGTTGAGCATCATTCTTTCCTTTGAATTTGTAGGTACAAAGTAACTGCACTTCATGTGAAAATTACCATTTCCCTAGGAATTATCTTTGTATTTAACTTTCTTCATGCAGTTTTTCATAAATGCCATTTAAATAGAGACTTAGTAAAGTGAATGCATAGGATGAGATAACATTGCAGTTTGTCCACACTTCTGTGTTACTCCCTTTTGTTGAATTCAAACATTAATAGTGAATTAATCTAATGTAATTGTGTACCCCCTAACTGAATACTACACGTAAAACACAATTCACCAGAAATATGTACTGTGTGGCAACAAAATTTCATGTATTAATGTAGTGTCTTACCCTCCTAATATGTATGTCCTTAGAAATATAAAAAGTACAAAAGTATCAACATCAGATAAACTATAATAAGCAAAAAAGAGAAAGAAAAATAATTTTATTTGAAGATATATCACTTATTTATTATTCAAATAAGATACCTATTTTCTAAAAGAATATTGACTATGTACTATGAAAGTATAATCACAAGGGATTTACAGTTCAACCAATGTGATTATTTACCTAGAATTTAATATTGTTTTTCTTTGATCTTAAAGAGTCAATATTTAATTCTGATTATAAAATGCAAAATCAAACCATTCACAGCATTTAGCATCCAACATGTGATGAGAAGACATTGAATTGCATTCATAAAAGAAACCTCTTTTTGAGCTAACCAGTATTTCCGTTTCAGTTTTCGATTCTTATGTGTTGTATAAATGATATCTCAGACTACATGGCAAATCCTGTCTTAAAAGCAGTAGATTTAGCAACAACCACACAATAGGATATAAAATAATAAATTAGTATAAAACGATACTGAAATAAAGCTTAATATTGTACAGAGACATAGCAAGTCTACCTTTCCTACTTTTTAAGATCCAAATCTTCAGAACCATTTAATAAAATGTTAGTAAAATGTACCTTTGCATCTGCAAAAGATGTTTCATAACCAACAACTGTCATAGGCTTTGGACCAAGGAGTGATGCTGGTAAGAATGATAAAATAGCCTCTACTAATATTATTTTTATGCTTCAATCTGTTTGGCAAAGTTGTCTTTAAGTCTTTTTTTATATTTTCTCTTATGACTTATTTTTCATGTTACTGCAGATCAAACTTTAAAAATTGCAAGAAGAGATTCTTACTGTTGCATAGAAATACAGTTTCTTTCTGTATACTGATTCTGCATCCACAAATTTTGCTAAATTCTCATGTCACCTATAATCATTTGCCTATAGATTATTTTATTTCTCAGCATATCACTGTCATCTGTGGCTAAATGAAATTCTATGCTTAGTTTCTGTTTGTTATAGCTTTCTATTTATTAGCTTACAGCACAATGATAAAGAGGGGTGATAACACAAGACACCTTTGTTTCTTTACTGAAATTAAAATGAATGCCTTCAGTTTCATTCCATTTAAGTATGATGGTTTCTATACAGAATTTTTTAATGTTACCCATTATTAGGACTAAAAAATCGTCTTCCACTTTTTAATTTTGTTACAAGTTTTTTATAATGAATGAATGCTGAATTTTATCACATACTATTTAACAGTGTTTAATGCCATCAAATTTAATGTGATATTTTTTTCTATTATTTATTAACTTGTTAAAAAACATTGATTGAAGTGCAAATTTTAAAACAATCTACATTTCTGATATAAACCTGATGAGGACATAATGTGTTATAGGGTTTGAATATTTTTGTTTTGAGTTTTAAAATATTTTGTTAATGATTTTCTCATGTATATTCATAAAAGAGAGATGCTTGTAATTTTTTTTTGTTGTTGAACTCCACTTATCAAGATTTGATATCAGCTTTATACACGCAGACTTTATAATGTAAGTTGTGGAGTGTTTTCTCGTTATACATTCTGGAATAGATTTATAAAACAGACTTAATTATTTCTTTTTTGTTAAACTTTTCTGTTATAATGGCTGGGCCTAGGGACTTTTGGAGAAAAAGAATTCCATTTTATTAAACCAATTTGAGTATAATTGACACACAATAAGTGAACATAGTTAAATATAAAGTTTGAAAAGTTTTACCTATGTATATACCCACAAGACCATATACAAACATAATGAACATGTCTATCAATCCCAAAAGTTTGTTCATGACTCATTATAATCCTTCCCTTCTGCACTTCTCCCCTTACTTAGGCAACCTCTGATATGCTTTCTGTCAATACATATTACCTTGTATTTTGTGAAGTTTTACATATATGTAATTATGCAGTATGCACTAATTTTTATGAAATTTATTTTGCTCACAATTATACTGAGGTTTAACCATGTTGTTACATGTATCAAAAGTTGAATGTATTTTTATTACTGAGTAGTGTTCTATTATGGTTGTACCGCTGTTTATCTATTCACCTGATGATGGACATTTACATTGTTTTCAAGTTTGGCTATTAAAAATAAGCTTTCTATTGATATTCTTGTAAACATTTGATGTGGATATACGCTTTAATTTATTTTGTGCAAACATTTAAGAGCAAAATTAGTGGACCATAGTTAGGTGTATGATTGCTTAAAAAAAAAAAAACTGTCAAATTAGTTTCTATAGTGGTTGTGCCATTTTACATTCCAACCAGGAGAGTATGAGAATTCTAGTGCTCCACATACTTACAATAATTGATGGCTAGTTCTTTTAATTTTAGCGGTTCTAATACATATGAAATTTTATCTCATCAATTTTTTAATTGCATATCCATAATTAATAATGATGTTGATCATCTTTTCATGTGTTTATTTGCCATCAGTATATTTTTTATTAAATGCTCTTAAACCTGTTTATTTACTGAGTTGTTTTCTTATTAGTGAATTTTGATATTTCTTTATACAATACAGAATCAAGTATTTTATCATATATTTGAGTTGAAAATATCTTCTTTCAGTCTATAGCTTATCTTTTCAATTTTTTATGATGTTCTTCATAGAGCAAAGGTTTAAAGTTTTAATGAAATTCAACTTATCAATTTGTGTAATGGATCATGCTTTTGGTGTCACATATAACAGATCTTTGCTTAACTCAAGATCATAAAGATTTCTTGTGTTTTCTTCTTTAAGTTTTATAGTTTAGGTTTCAAGTTTCAGTCTGTGAGCAATTTTTATTTTTGTTTAGGGTGTAAAGAAGTATAGATCAATATTTCTTTCTTGTATAAGGATATAGATATATAAGTGTTTCAGCACTGTGTATTGAAAAGGCTATTCTTTCCCTATTAAATCTCGTCAGTCACTTTTATACAAACCAATTGACCATTTATGTGTGGGATTATTGATAAATTCTATTCAGTTCCACTGCACTACTTTCGTGCCATTATGGATAAGTCAATTGTCTTGATACTGCAGTTGTATAATGAAAATCAAAACAGTATTTCAATATTGATTTGACTTCATTATTTCTCAGTCACCGTCAAAATATCTACATTATTCCATGAAACTCTTCCTAGGGAAGAAAAAAGTTGAAAATATCTGTGTTGTTAATTCCAGATACTTTTGAAAAGATTAATCAACTCTTCAATAGAGAACATCAAACAGTTTATACCCCAAGACTATTTGAAACATTTGCTTCAAATCCTTGCTTTGCTGTATCAACTAATCCTAAACTATTCTGTCTTGATCTTAACCTGATCCAAAATAAATCACTATGTTGAAAGATAAGCTTCAAACCACCAGATTTCAAAATCCCAATAAGCACTCTATCCTAACAAGTAAAAACTTAAACAAATTGAAATTAACACTTCTGCAATTCATCAGAAAAGTGAGGTCATAGGGTAAACTGCCACTTCAAAATTAGAGAGACAGAAAAGCAAATACAGAAAATCACAGTTTACAAGAAAAAAACCCACAAGTATAAAATTCTATGGGAACTAGTGCCAGGATGTGATAACCTAAGCTATAACTGATAAAATACTGGAGGCTCAGTGTGGACAACACCAGTAGTATTTCAGAGTCACCCAAATTAGGTGGCCTTCACATATTTATGAGATTTGAGTGAGTCTCATGAGATCTGATGGTATTATGAGTGTCTGGCATTTCCCCTGCTTGCGCTCACTCCATTCTGTCAACCTGTGAAGGTGCCTGTTTCTTCTTTGCCTTCCATCATGATTGTAAGTTTCCTGAGACCTTCCCAGCAGCACAGGACAATGAATTAATTAAACTTCTTTCCTTTATAAATTAGCCAGCATGAGAATGGGCTAATACAATTGTTTACTTATATTATTTATGGAAACTCTGATAGTCATTATTGAAAGTTATTTTCCTGTTAGCCATTTGTATAGCCTATGAATTTCAAGTGTTTATCTAAGTAAGAAACTTAAGGGTAAATATATGGGTATTTTACCAATAACTCAGGATTAAGCTTTTTAAATTAAACCAACAATATTAAATGTCTCTTTATCAAAAATTACAGAAGCAAAAATAATTCCATTTTGAGCTGAGTTTATAATTTTAAATCCTTATGCCAAATTTTGACACCTTAAAATATTTGGTAGGGATAAATATGAAATTACTTGATCAATAAATGCAAACAAAATGTATGCTGACATATCTCAAGAAATGTCTAATATTGTTTTACCAGTAACTTTAAAGAAAGATTATTCATTTATTAAATATTTTACTTAAGTCATGTGAACTTGTAAAGCATATGAGTATATTATTTAATTAATGAGTACTCTTAAATTTTAAGCCAATTGAGTACCTTGGGGTCGGTAATACATTACAAATACACGTACATACTCATAGGCACACTCATAAACACAAAGATGCTATAACTTTTACTTTAGAACTTTAGGCATGAAATATTAATACAAATGGATTTGTTTGCAAAAATAAAAGTGAAATGAAATAATTGTGTCTAAACAGTGATTTTTAGCTCAGTAGAAACATAACAGCAGATGTAAATCAAGCCAAAAAAAGAGAGAGATAGAGATCTTAGGACTTCTATAGCTGCAAGTTGACATTTGGGCTTTGAATTTTGATGTAATTTGCTCATCAGTTTAAAATGTGCATAAAATACTGTAATATGTAAACCTGCTGCAGTACTAGGAAAGCTGACATGCCCTCAAAATTTTAATCTTACACAAACACTTGCTAGTAGAGGTGCCATAAAAACAATGGGGTGCCCAAAAGGGGGTCATTCTACTTGTCTTTCCTCATTCTTAGATAATTTTTCCCATCTTTTTTCTCTTAAAATGAGGAACTGTGCTGTGGCCTAGGGTTTAGTGTAGTGGATCAAAATGTGCTAATTGTGGGCAGGACTCCACAGTGTGTCATCACTGAATTGTTTCTGCTCCTTAATATGACTCAGTTTCTCTCTCTGGAGATCTATCACCCATGAGAGGGCTTAAAATGCAGAGTGACAAGCTACTAGCATTTTCTGGAGAAGCCCTTTTAAACTAATTTTGTTGGGGGATCCTGTAGGGTCATTGCACATTGCAGATGTTCCACAAACCAGACACTCCCACTCGGCAATCAGTCACCCAGGGGAAACTTTTGACTGGGAGGATTAAAATGCCCTTTATCTTCAGAACTGAGGAAACACAGTCTCTCATTTATCTATGAACATGACAGTTCAGTTTCTCATGCAAATGTGCAGACAAGCCAATTGAGCTTAATTTTTGGAGAAAAAGCAACGGGAAAGACTCTGTAGAATGAATGTCTAGATTGGAATTAGGGTTCCAAACAACTTTCTAGAGTAAAAATAAAACAACTAAGACCACTTGCTGTAAACTGTCCTCAGCCACACCCAAATTTGTTGTTCTCATCCACCATTACACATGTCAAACTCAAATCCTCTCACAGTACAAGGTAATCTCTAGTACCCCCAAAAGCCAAAGAGTCAGGTAATGCAATACAAGAAAGCAGAGCTTTAGGCCTAAGGAGAATCTACCCATGACTCTTGACCATGACCTCAACAAAAAACACAACACCCTCAAAAGTGTGAGTAGCACTTTTGTTTTGAGTTCTTTAAAGGGTATGAGTCATTGGAAGCCTTCTCTAGATTTTTCTTGATGCCAAAGGTGACAAAGGAGGAAGGATGAATAGGGTAGAAGAAAAGTAAAAGGAAGAAAATCGTTTGTCTAAGGAATTAAGTGAACATAGAAACTAAACACATCATTCTTTGTTTTTTTGTTTGTTTCTTTTTTTCTTTTTGCAGCTCAAGGCATTGTAGCCAATTCATAGGCCTCATTCCCCATAATTTGAATTTCTCATTCAGATTTGACCAAGTCATTTAGAGTTGGTCAAATCTGATAGGAGAAAGACCAAAATAACAACAATAAAAAATATAATTGCTGAGAGCTCTAATGGTAAGAAGAAATTAAGACCTGCTGGTTGTCACTGCTAACTTTTAGTCATTATGGAGAGTTTCCAATATCAGAAAAAAACAAAAAGCCCAATTTAGCTACTTACCTAGGAATGGAACCCCAGGCCAAGACTATTTTCTATCATCTTAGAATCAGGAAAACAAAAACAAAAACAAAAACTTGAACTAGCTATCACTGTTGGAAATCAGCTGAAACTTCAGAGAGCAGTTGCCTGTCCTCCATCATTATGGAAGCAGAAAACTTTACCTTACTCGTTGGAAGCAAGTAAAATAAACAGGAATAACATAAACATCAATAAAATAAACAGCAAAATAAACTTTACATTTCACACAAATTTTGGGAAATCGGCGATTCTCTTGAAGGGGGGCAGCTCACAGACCTCAGCAAATTGTCCTATTGGTTTGAGTCATAAAAACATCTTGAGCTGGGGTACCAAGCAGATATCCCAGCTAGAAAAACCAGGCATGAGATAGCAATAAAGAGCATCCAAATTAGAAAAGAGGAAGTGATTCTATCTGTTTGCCTATGGTATGATTGTATACCTAGAACACTCTAAAGACTCCTCTAAAAGACCTTTAGATTTGATAAATGAATTCAGTTAAGTTTCAGGTTACAAAATTTATGCACACAAATCAGTAGCACTGCTAAACACCAGCAATGACCAACTTGAAAATTGAACAAAAAACTTAATCCCTTTTGCAATAGCTACAAAAAATAAATAAATAAAACATCTAGAAATATATTAACCAAGGGAGAGAAAGATCTCTACAAGGAAAGCTACAAAACGCTGATGAAAGAAATCATAGATGATGCAAACAAAAGGAAATACATCCTATGCTCATGAATTGGAAGAATCAATATTATTTAAATGGCAACACTGCCCCAAACAATCTATAGAGTTAATGCAATTTATATCAAAATACCAATATTATTCTTCACAGAACTTGAAGAAATACTCCTAAGATTCATGTGGAAAAAAAAAAGAGGTCAAATAGTCAAAGCAATCCTAAGGAAAAAAAAATCTGGAGGCATCACATTACTCAAATTCAAATTATACTATAAGGCTATAGGAATCAAAACAGCATGGTACTGGTATAAAAATACATACATAGACCAATATAACAGAATATAGAATTCAGAAATAAAGCCAAACACTTACAATCAACTTATCTTTGGCAAAGCATACAAAAACATAAATTGAGGAAATGGCATACTATTCAATAAATGGTGCTGGGTAAACTGGATAGCCATGTGTAAAAAATTAAAACAGGATCCCTATCTCTCACCATATACAAAAATCAACTCAAGATGGATTAAAGACTTAAATCTAAGACCTGAAACCATAACAATTCAGAAGAAAACTTAGGTAAAACTCTTTGGGCCATTATCCTAGGCAATAGATCTATGACTAAAGACCCCAAAAGCAAATGCAACAAAAATGAAAATAAATAAATAGGACCTAATTAAACTAAAAATCTTATGCACTGCAAAATAAATATTCATCAGCATAAACAGGCCACTAAATCGTAGACAATATTTTCACACTATGCATCTAACAAAGGACTAACAGCCAGACTCTACAAGGAACTTTAAAAATCAGGAAGGAAAAACCAAATATTTCCATCAAAAAGTGGAAAAATAACAGTAGACATTTCTCAAAAGAAGATATACAAGTCATCAAATATTTGAAAAAAATTCAACATCACTAATTATCAGATAAATGTAAATTAAAACCTCAATGAGAGACTGCCTTACCCCAGCCAAAAGGGCCATTATTTAAAAGCAAAATAAAAACAAAAACAATAATAGACGTTTGTGTGGATATGGTGAAAAGGGAATGCATATACACTGCTAGTGGGAGTGAAAATTAGTACAACCTCTATGGAAAACACTATGGAGATTTCTCAAAGAACTAAAAATAGACCTATGATTCAATCCAGCAGTCCCACTACTGAGTAACCAAATGTAAAGAACTCATGATATCAAAAGGACATCTACACATATATGGTTATAACAACACAATTCACAATTGCAAAGATATATAACCAACATAAGTGCCAAGAAATGAATAAATGGAAAAAGAAAATGTGGTATATATATGAAATGGAATATGACTCAGTCATAAATAAGAAAATATAATGTCTTTTGCAGCAACTCATATGGAACTGGAGACTATTCTTCTAGGGTAACAGCTTGGGAATGAAGAACAAAATACTGCATGTTCTCACTTATAAGTGGGAGCTAAATGATAGGTATGCGAAGGCATATATGGTGGTATAATGGACATTGGAGACTCAGATGCAGGGAGAGTAGAAATGGGTTAAGGGATAAAAAGCTACAAATTGAGTATAATGTACATTACTCAGGTGATGAGTGCACCAAAAATTTCAGACTTCACCACTATACAATGTATCCATGTAGCCAAAAACCACTTGCAGTCCCAAAGGTTGGAAATTTTAAAATATATAAATTCAGAGTTCCCTAGCTGACAATTTTTTATGGCAGGAAACAGGTAATCAAAGGACTGATAATCTTATTTTAAAATAGTAAAGAAAAACTTAAAAACTGGAGGAAAAAAATGTATAATACTACTATATCTCCCGTCTGACTGTGTACTTATATGTGTTTTGTGTTTGTGTTTTGTGTTTAATGATTATATAAACGAGCTCTAATTAATTGGCTTAAAGAAAAATAAGTGGTTAAATAAAATATTGTGTCAAAAATAAAAATTTTATTGCCTTTTAGTTCACATGACTTTACTAAGTAAACTTTGGTAAATAAGGACAGTTTTAATGATTATTGATAAACTAAAATAAAAATGTCTTCAAACTTTAGGCATTTGGTCTAAAGTAGTCAGGTCAGATATTGTCTTTACTAGACAGTTTAGAATCACAAACTGTTTCTATGACTTTTGATAATTGTTTGACTTGCCTGCCTCAAAGCCGTTAGATTTTAGGTAAGGCCTGGAAACATTTGTAGTTAGCCATAGACTTTAAATATGCTAGAAAGAGTCCGACATTATGTGTGGTTCTGTCCTGTAGCCGAGACTGTGCACCTGATGTATAATCAAAATTGCTTACACTAAAAATATAAACTATGTGTTTTTGATTAAAAGGCACAATAATGTGTTTTTTAAAAAGAAAAAGTTATTTTAATTGAGAGAATTTAAGGATTGTTTTTCTTTAAATGGAAGAAGAAAACTGAAGGTTTAAGCGAATTGTGGAAGGTTTATGAAAGATTAAGCTTATAGCACTTCTGTGTGTGAGCAATTTGGCTAAAATTTAAAAAGGTGTTATTTACTTTCTGCATACATTAAACATTAAAATAAATGTATGCTGATACATGGCCAGAATCTGGGCTCATGTGTCAGAATAACAGGGTTTTATTAGGCATTGATCTGCTCTGCAAAAAAAAAAAATTGTAAAGAGTTATAAAATGTTTATTAAAATCTTACCTTATGCTCAAATTAAAATTAGATAGTTTCATATATGAGATTTTATTTAAAATTAGGCTTAACTTTAATAATACAGTAGCGCAAAGATAAAATTTGGTTTTCTCCTTTTGAACAAGATTTACCTATAATATTGAGAGATGATAAATAATATTTGTTTAAGCTACAGGAAAAAGAGGGGAGAGAAAAGAGACAGATTCAGTTGTTCTCATACTGTCTTTATTGGGTCTTGTTGTTTGAAAAGCTGAATCTCTCCTTTATTATTGAGTAAAGATTTTTACATTTTTGAATTTTTTTAGTTATTTTGTCTAAATAAATGACATAGCGATTGAGATTCTATTTTGCAATGTAAAGTGCTTTAAATACTTGATAAGCTTTCTAAAGTCGAATTTTAAATTAAGCCTTTTATGACCTGATGAACCTTCTTAGATATTAGGTCCCCCCCGACATCCAAAAGACATATTTGGCATACTAAAACCATACGGAACTGGAAGGAGGCAAAGATGGCTGACTACATGCAGCCAGGAGGAACATTTCCCACTGAGGGATCAAGACACTGGAAAGACTAGCACACTTCTAGCAGATCTTCAGCGGTAAAGCATTGAGGGTGGATGGAGAGAAGACACAGATGCTGGGCCGAAAGGCAAAGAACCTGAGAACACTGCACAGGGCTACCATGCACCAGTACTTGTTCCTGGCCCCTACCAACTCCTAGGGAAGGACTGAGTTGAACAGGCAAAAAGTAACCCACTTACGCCACCGGCCTCTGGAATCCTGGCAGAAGGAGACCCCCTCAATCACCACAGACACTTGAGCTGGCAGGAAGAGCTGCTTAGAGAAGTGGTAGGGGCAGAACTTCAGCCAGTGCAAAGCCCAGATGGTTTGATGTGGGAGCATTGGTCATGGAGCACAGTCAGGGACACCCATCCTGATAGGCTCCACTTGCTCTCATAGGAGACTTTATCCGTAGGGGAACTGTCAGACCTGAACTCTGCAGGGTGGTCTTGCCCATGAGACAGGGCCAATTTGACTTGAGCAGGCCTTGGTCTGCTGGCCTTCCCTGGAGGCCCAGTCAGGCTGCACCTGCTTGTAGTGCAACCCCCAGGTACCTCCTGGGTGTCCACATCACAGCACTTGTGCTGGCAGATTGCACCTGACTGGCAGAGTGCTCTAGCTGAGTGGTCTCCACAGACACACAGCAGCCTGACTACACCCTCCCTCTACTGAGGTCTCCCCCATGCCACTTTGCCTGCACACATTAGCCCGTAGCAATCTTCCACATCATTTTGTCTGCATGTGTGTGCAAGTATGGACCTTGACTTCTCTTCCTCACTAGGGTATGTGTGCACATGCACCCTACTGTGTCATTGCTGCCAGCATGAGTGCAACCTGCTCCCCTCCCCATTGCACTACCATTGTCCTTCACACATTGGTGGGCAGAAACCCACCAGCCCCACTCCTACCAGTACCATCCCCCAAATCCCTGCCAGTGTCCTGTCCCATGCCTACACTGCTGCTGGAACAAAACTAGGCACAAAGAAAAGAAAGACCTCCCCTGATCTGAGAGGTAACTGCTGGCCACATGAATGCTCAGAGGGTGAACACAGTCCTGTGCCCATGAATGCCCCACCCCCATGCTAAGACTATCTACAACGCAAATGCATGCACAGTTGCCAGTGGGGGTGGGGATACCCCACTGCCCTAAGCCAGGCTGCCAATTCTGCTGCTGTGATTGCCCTCATGGAGGCCAGCACCTTGGCACCCACTTGCATCCTGCTGCAGCTGATGAGTGTGCACCACATCATACTGATGCTGCTCCTGCAGCTGACACGTGCAAATGAGGAGAGATCCCCTGACACCACCCATTACAGTATTGTGAACAGTGGTCAGGGGTCACCTTAGATCTTTCAGTGCAGCAAATTTCTAACTTAAAGGAGCCAGAGAACAACCAAAGACTGGTATCTGTCCTCCATAGTTAGAGCATGTACTGCAGGTGTCCAGAGCTGAGCCTTGGCCCCCTATAATCTTCCAGAAACGAAGCTAGTTGACCGAACTCACCCTATACCACAGTCAAACCTGCAAGGTCATCAAACGGGATAAAAGAAAAAAAATCTAAAGGTCAGCAACTTCAAAGACTGAAAAAACACCAGCCCACAAAGATTAGAAAGAAGCCAGCACAAAAACTCTAACAACTCAAAAAGCCAGATGTCTTCCTTCCTTCAAATGATCACACCAGTTCTATATCAAGAATTCTTAATCAGGTTGAGATGGTTGAAATGACAGAAATATAATTCAGAATATAAATAGAAATGAAAATCATCAACATTCAGGAGAATGTTAAAACTCAATCTAAGGAAGCTAAGAATCACAATAAAATGATACAGGAGCTGACAGACAAAATAGTACAGAAAAGAATGTAAACAACATGATAGAGCTCAAAAACACACTACAAGAATTTTATAGTGCAACTGAAAATATTAAGAGCAGAACAGACCAAGCCTAGGAAAGAATCTCAGAGGTTTAAGACTGGCTTTCTGAAATAAGACAGACAAGAATAAAGAAAAATAAATGAAAAGGAACAAACAAAATATCCAATAAATATAGGCTTATGTAAGGAGACCAAATCTATGACTTGGTGGCATCCCTGAAAAAGATGGGGAGAATGGAAGAAACTTGGAAAATGTATTTCAGGATATCATCCGTAAGAACTTCCCCAACTTAGGTAGAGAGACCAACATTTAAATTCAAAGAAATGCAGAGAACCGCCATAAGATACTTGACAAAACAATCATTCCCAAGGCACATGATCATCAGGTTCTCCAAGGTGAAAATGAAAAAATATATATATTAAAGACAGCTAGAGGGAAAGGACAGATCACCTACAAAGGAAAGCCCAATCAGCTAACAGCAATTCTTTCAGCAAAAACTCTAAAAGCCAGAAGAGTTTGAGTACCTATATTTCACATTCTTAAAGAAATGAATTTTCAACCAAGAAATTCATATCTTGCAAAACTAAACTTTTGAAGCAAAAAAGAAATAAGATCTTTTCAGACAAGGAAATGCTGAGGGAATTTGTCACCACCAGACCTGCACTATAAAAGCTCCTAAAAGAAGCACTCAATATGTAAAGGGAAGACCATTACTAGCCACTACAGAAACACATTTAACTACACAGACCAGTGACACTATAAAGCAACCACAAATATAATTCTGTAAAATAACCACTTAACAACAAAATGACAGGATCAAATCCACATATATTAATACTTAACTTGAATGTAAATGGGCGAAATGCCCCAACTAAAAGGTACAGAGTGGAAAACTGGATAAACAAGCAAGACTTAATGGCATGCTGTCTTCAAGAGACCCATCTTACGTGCAATGACACACATAGTCTCAAAATAAAGGGATGGAGAAAAATCTACCAAACAAATGGAAAACAGTGAAAAGCAGAGGACGCAATTCTAATTTCAGACAAAAGAGACCTCAAACAAAAATCAAAAAAGACAATGAAGAGCATTACATAATGGTAAAGGCTTTGATTCAACAAGACCTAACCATCCTAAATATATATACCTCCAACACAGGAGAATCCAGAATCATGAAGCAAATTCTCAGAGACCTTCAAAGAAACTTCAACTCCCACACAATAATAGTGAGAGACTTCAACATCTCACTGTCAGTATTTGACAAATTATTGAGGCAGAAAATTAACAAAGATATTCAGGATCTGAACTCAGCATTGGACCAAATGGACCTGACAAACATCTACAGAACTCTCCTTATGAAAACAACAAAATATACATTCTCTTCATTGGCATATTGCAAATACTCTAAAATTGACCACACTATCAGACATAAAACAATCATCAGCAAATGCAAAAGAACTGATGTCATACCAAACATACAGTTGGACTATAGCACAATAAAAATAGAAATCAAGACTAAGAAAATTGCTCAAAATCATACAATCACATGGAAATTAAACAATCTGCTACTGAATGACATTTGAGTAAATGATAAAATTAAAACAGAAATGAAGAAGTTCTTTGAAACTAGTGAGAACAATGATACAACATGCCAGAATTTTTGGGACACAGCTATGGCAGTGTTAACAGGGAAATGCATAGCACTAAATGTCCACATTAAAAAGTTAGAAAGGTCTCAAATTAACAGTGGAGCATCACAAATAAAAGAGCTAGAGAAACAAGATAAAACCAATACTAAAACTAGCAGAAGACAATAAATAACCAAAATCTGAGCTGAACTGAAGAGGATAGAGACATGAAAACTCATACAAAAGATTAACAAATTCAGGAGGTGATTATTTGAAAAAAATTAATTAAATCAATAGACCACTAGTTAGACTAATGAGAAAAAAGATTCAAGTGAAGGCATTTGAAAATGACAAAAGGGATATTACCACTGATCCCACAGAAATGCAAATAACCATCAAAGACTAGTATGTATACCTCTATGCACATAAACTAGAAACTCTAGCAAAAAAGAACACATTCCTGGACCCACACCCTCCGAAGATTGAACCAGGAAGAAATTCAATCCCTGAACACACCAATAATAAGCTCTGAAACTGAATTAGAAATAAATGGCCTACCAACCAAAGAAAGCTGAGGACCAGATGGATTTACAGCCAGATTCTACCAGCATACAAAGAAGAGCTGGTACCATTCCGACTGAAACTATTCCAAAAAATTCAGGAGAAGGGACTTCTCCCCAACTTATTCTGAGGCCAGAATCATCCTGATACCAAATCCTGGCAGAGACACAACAAAAGAAAACTTTAGGCCAATATCCTTGAGGAACATTGATGTAAAAATCCTCAGCAAAATACTAGCAAACCAAGTTCAGCAGCACATCAAAAAGCTAATCCACCATGATCAAGTAGGCTTTATCCCTAGATACAAGGTTGGTTCAACATATGCAAATCAATAAATGTGATTCATCAGATATACAAACTAAAGGCAAAAAACACATGATTATTTCAATAAGATGCAGAAAAGGCTTTCAATAAAAACTTTAGTATCCCTTTACGTTAAAAACTCTCAATGAACTAGGTATTGAAGGAAAATACCTCAAAATAATAAGAGCCATCTATGACAAATCCACAGCCAACATCATATAAAATGGGCAAAATCAGTACGCATTCCTCTTGAAAACTGGCACAAGACAAAGATGCTCTCTCTCACCACTCCTATCCAACATAGTATGAGAATTCCTGTAAAGGGCAATTAGACAAGAGAAAGAAATGAAAGGCATCCAAACAGGAAGAGAGGAAATCAAACTATCCCTGTTGGCAGATGACATGATTCTATATCTAGAAAACCCCACAGTCTTGGCCCAGACACTCCTAACGCTGATAAACAACATCAACAAAGTTTCAGAATACAAAATCAACGTGTAAAAATCACTAGCACTTTTATACATCAACAACGTCAACCAAGAGTCAGATCAGAAACCCAATCCCATTTACCATCTCTATAAAAAGAATGAAATATCTAGGAATTCAGCTAACCAGGAAGATGAAAGATGTCTACAATGAAAATTACAAAACACTTCTCAAGGAAATCAGAGATGATACAACAAATTAAAATCATTCTATGCTCATGCATAGGAAGAATAAGTACCATTAAATTGGCCATACTGGCAAAAGCAATTTACAGATTCAATGCTATTCCTATCAAACTACCAATGAAATTCTCCATAGAACTAGATAAAAACTATTTTAAAATTCATATTAAACAAAAAAAGAGCTCGAATAGTCAAGGCAATTCTAAGCAAAAGGAACAAAGCAGGAGGCATTACATTACCCAACTTCAAAGTATGCTACAGGGCTATAATAACCAAAACAGCATGGTACTGGTACAAAAACAGACACATAGACTGAACTAGAATAATAGAGAGCCTAGAAATAACGCCTTGCACCTACAACCATCTGACTTTCAACTAAGTTGAGAAAAACAAGCAATAGGAAAGAACTCTCAATTCAATAAATTGTGCTGAGATAACTGGCTAGCCATATGCAGAAGATTAAAACTGGACCCCTTTCTTACTCAATATACAAAAATCAACTCAACATGGATTAAAGACTTAAATATAACACCCAAAACCACAAAACCCTGGAAGACAATCTAGGCAGTACCTTTCTTGATATAGGACCAGGCAAAGATTTCATGACAAAGACACCAAGGGCAGTGGCAACAAAAGCAAAAATTGATAAATGGTATCTAATTAAACTAAAGAGCTTCTTCATGACAAAAGAAACTATCAATAGAGTAACAGACAACCTGCAAAATGGGAGCAAATATTTGCAAACTATGCATCTGACAAAGGTCTGATATCCAGTATCTATAAGAAACTTAAGCAAATTTACTAGCAATAAGCAAACAACCCCATTAAAAACTGGGCGAAAAACATAAACAGGCACTTGTCAAAAGAAGACATACATGTGATCAAGAAGCCTATGAAAAAAAATCAAGACCTCAATATCACTGATCATTAGAGAAATGCAAAGACAAATCAAATCCACAATGAGATACCATCTCACACCAGTCAGAATGGATTATGAAAAAATAAAAAAATAAGAGAGGCTGACAAGGTTCTGGAGAAAAGAAAATGCCTATACACTGTTGGTGGGAGTGTAAATTAGCTCAATTATTGTAGAAAGCAGTGTGGTGATTCCTCAAAGAGCTACAAACAGAACTATCGTTTGACTCAGAAATACAATTACTGGGGATATACCCAAAGGAATATAAATCATTTTATTATAAATATGCATGCATGTATATGTCTATTGAAGCACTATTTATAATAGCAAAGAATCTATTATCCTTAGCAAACTAACAGAGGAACAGAAAACCAAATACTGCATGTTCTCACCCATAAGTGGGAGCTAAATGATGACGATGCATGGATACAAAGAGGGGCAGAAAATACACTGGGGCCTATCAGAGTATGGGGGTGGGAGGTGGGAGAGTATAAAAAAAAAAATAACTAATGGGTACTAGGCTTAATACCTGGGTGATGAAATAATCTGTACAACAAACTCCCATGACGCAAGTTTACCTGTGTAATGTCGAGAGGGAACTATTTTGTACTGTTGGAGGGAATGTAAATTAGTACAACCTTGATGGGAAACAGTATAGAGAATTGTCAATGAACTAAAATTAGAAATGTCATTCAATTCAGCAATCTCATTATTTGATACCTACCTCAAGGAAAATAAATCAATATATTAAACAGATACCTGTTCTCATATGTTTATTACAACAGTGTTCACAATAGCAAATATATGGGATCAGCTTGAGTGTCCATCAATAGATAATTGGATAAAGAAAATGTGGTTTATATACAAAGTGGAATACTATTCAACCATAAAAAAATAATGAAATTATGTCTTTTGCAGTAACATGCATGGGACTGGAGGCCATTATTATAAGTGAAACAAGTCACACACAGATAGAAAAATATTGTATGTTCTCACTTATAAATGGGAGCTAAAACATTCACACAAATAGATACGGAGAGTATAATGACAGACAATGGGGACTCTGAAGGATGAAGGAGTGGGAGGGCGAGTGCAAGATGAGAAATTGCTTAATGGGTAAAATGCATGTTATTTGTGTGATGTACACCCTTAAAGCTGTGCGTTGACCACTACACAATCTATGCATGTAACAAAATTGCACTTATACCTTATAAATTTATATAGGCAGAAAATAATCTTACCATAGTATTCCAAATTTCCCTCTCTTAACCCTTATACATTGTTGTCATTCATTATACCTACACATAAGTCACAAATATAGACTACAAATATAGACTATAGTGTTACTGTTATTATTTGGAACAAACTGTTTTCTGTTGGATAAATCAAGAATAGAAAATGCAAAAGATTTTATTTTACCTCAATTTATATCTTCTCTATTGCTATTCCTTTCTTTATGTAGATCCATGTTTGTGGCCTATATCATTTTCCCTTTTTCTGAAGAATTTCTTTTAATATTTCTTGTGAAACAGGTCTACCAGCAACAAATCCCCTACATTTTTGGTTTTCAGAGAAAATGATTTTTCTTCACTTTTGAATGATAATTTTACTGGATATGAAATTCTAATGATGTATTTTTTTTTTCTTTCAACACTAAATATTTAACTCTACTCTCTTCTTGCTTGCGTGATTTCTGAAAAGAAGTCTGATCTAGGTATTCCTCTATAGGAAAAATGCTTCCCCCACCCTGACTTCTTTTAAGATTTTCTTTCTGTCTTTGACTTTTTACAGTTTGAATATGATATGCCTAGGTATGATTTTGTTTGTTTTTCATATTTTTCCTGCCTAGTGTTCTGATCTGTTGTTTGAAGTCTGTTGTTAATTTGGGAAAGTTCTCAGTCACTATTGTTTCAAACATTTGTTCTTTGTCTTTCCCTCTTCTTCTTCTGGTATTCCCACTATGTGTATTTACTTATTTTGTAATAGTCCGTCTGTTCTTGAATAAACCATTCTGTCTCTTCACTCCTTTTTTCTCTTTGCATTTCAGTTTCAGAAGTTTCTTTAAGCTCCTTGATTATTTTCTTGGCCATGTTTATTTAGCCTTCTGATGAGACCATTCTTCATTTCTCATAATATTCTGGGGTTTGTTTTCTTTTTTCTATTTGTAGCATTTCTTTCTGATTCTTTCTTTGAGATTTCATATATCTGCTTCCATTACCCATCTGCTTTTGCATATAGTCCACTTTTTCCATTAGGATCGTTAGAATATGAATCATGCTTGTTTTAAATTTTTGTCTGATAATTCCAACTTCTTTGCCGTATTTGAGTCTGGTTCTCTTGCTTTCTCTCTTTTCAGACTTAAAAAAAATTATACCTTATTTTTTGTTAAGAGTCATATATGATATTCGGTGAAAAGAAATTTAGGTAAATAGAACTTTAGTGAGAGATATTATGTTTATCTGGATAAGGGTTATAACTATGTTTACTGTTTGTTATATCTGTTGGTGTCAGAGGCAAAAATTTCCTCTGGTGCCCTTGCTTTGTCTCTCCTGCTGTCTTTGGGACTCCCTAGAGATTTTTCTTCCAAGTAAGGTCCTATATCTACCATTCTATTTAGTTGTGTCCCTGGATGATTATTTAGGAGCCATTCTGATACTGTGGTAAGGTTGGTAAGGTGTAGGAGGAGGGGACACATTCTTTTCTTTTTTTCTTTCCTTTTTTTTTTTTTGAGACGGAGTCTCACTCTGTTGCCCATGCTGGAGTGCAGTGGTGCGATCTCGGCTCAGTGCAAGCTCCGCCTCCCAGGTTGGTGCCATTCTCCTGCCTCAGCCTCCCGAGTAGCTGGGACTACAGGTGCCCGCCACCACGCCCGGCTAATTTTTTTGTATTTTTAGTAGAGACGGGGTTTCACCGTGTTAGCCAGGATGTTCTGGATCTCCTGACCTCCTGATCCGCCCGCCTTGGCCTCCCAAAGTGCTGGGATTACAGGCGTGAGACACTGCGCCCAGCCAGAGGGGACACATTCTAAAGTTATATCATTAGGTCTCAGTCTTTTAGTGGGCTGTTATCTTCACAAGTGCTTTTCAGCCCCTCTTTCTTCACTGAAGCAGCTAACCTAGAGTATTTTCCTTCTCCTATATGAGAGGCTAGAGTGGGCAAGAGCTGGTTTTATCTCCTCCCTGAGGCAATTTAAGCTCTGGCAACAACCCAGTTAGTTAGGTTCTGGTGAAATACGTTCTTTTGAGGTCAGGCCTTGTTAAGAAGAGCAGAATGTTCTGAATGTATCTCATAAATGCTACTTTACTCCTCCCTTGAGAGAAGTATGAGGATTTTTCTTTTTGCATTTTCTTTTTTTCTTTTTTCTTTGGTCTTTAACTGTGAGAATCTTTTAGGGCTCCTAAAAGTAAAACTTGTAAAAGTGTGTGGGAGCGGGACAGGGCAGAGATGGCTGACTATAAACAGTGGCGATCGGAGGCTCACATCGAAAAGAACTAAAACAGCATGTGAATGCAGCACTGGCAACCAAGGTATCAGGTTCTGTTGTCAGGACTGACTAGGTGCCTGGCGTGACCCATGGAAAGGAAGGAAGAGCAGTGTGGTGTGGCCTACCTGGGAGCCAAATGGTGCAGGAGAGTCCCTATCCCCCGGCCAAGGGAAGCAGTGAGTGACCCTGCTACCCAGCCTGAAAAACCATGCTTTTTCTATGGAACTGTGCAACCCATAGGTGAGAAGATTCCACTCATGAGCCCATGCCATCAGGGCCTAGGGTCCCAATCAGAGAGCCACCTAGATTCTCAACAGCCACTTAGCTAGAATCTACTTAAGCCTGCCATGTTCCTGGGGGGAGGGGCAACCATCACCACAGCTGTGGCTACCTGCTGTCTAAGCCATCTGAGCTACTGGGGGGAGGGGTGGCAGCCAACAATAGGACTGCTAGCCGCCTAAGGGACTAAACTGGGGGTAGGGGGAGGAATGGGAGGGGAAAGGCAGGGGAAGGCAGCAGCCATCTCTATAGCTCCAGGCTGTGCTTTTCCCCTGCTGGAGCCAGGGAGGCTGGACAGCTTGGTCCCAAGAAGTATCCCCGACAGTCCAACACACTGGCTGTGGCAGACTGTGGCCAGAGTGCCTCTTCAGGCCTGACTCTGACCCATCCCTCCTCACTGGGTGAGGCCTCAATGTAGGAACCTGAACAAGTCTAGTCAGGGGCTCAGGAGCAGAAAACTCTGATCTCCCTGGGCCTGAGCCCCTAGTGGGAGAGGTGGCCGTAATCACCATGGAGCAGCAGACTTCGTCTTTCCTCCTGATAGTTCTGAGGAATCCAGGCAGACCTGATGAGTGGGTTTCCTCCCAGTGCAGCACACCCACTCCACTAAGGGACAGCCAAAGTGCTTCATTAAATGAGTCCTGCTCCCTGTGCGACCAAAGTGGGTGAGATCTTCAAACAAGGGGGTTGTGAGACACCCTATACAAGAGCATACCTACTGGCATCAGGGTAGTGCCCCTCAAAGTCAGAGATCCCAGAGGAAGAAGAAGAAGACATCCATCTTCGTTGTTCTCCAGCCTCCTCAAGTGACATCTCCAGGCACTTGGTCCCCAATAAAACCTCATCCAAGAGTCAGCAAGCTCAAAAATCAAAACTAGACAAATTCAAGAAGATGAGAAAGAATCTATGAAAAAATGCTGAAAACGCAAAAGACCAGAGTGCCTCTTCTCCTCCAAATGATCACAATACCTCTCCAGCAAGGGGACATAACTGGATGGAAGATGAGATGGATAAATTGACGGAAGTAGGATTCAGAAGGTGGGTAATAACAAACTCTGCTGAGCTAAAGGAGTATGTTCTAACCCAATTCAAAAAGCTAAGAACCTTGATGAAAGGTTACGAGAGCTGCTAACTAGAATAACCTGTCTAGAGAGGAACATAAATGATCTGATGGAGTTGAAAAACACAGCATGAGAACTTCGTGAAACATACACAAGTATCAATAGTTGAATCAATGAAGTGAAGGAAAGAATATCAGAGTTTGAAGACCATCTACCTGAAATAAGGCAGGCAGACAAGATTGGAGAAAAAAGGAAAAAAGGAACGAACAAAACCTCTGAGAAATATGGAGCTATGTAAAAAGTCTGAACCTATGATTGATTGGAGTACCTGAAAGAGATGGGGAGAATGGAACCAAATTGCAAAACACACTTCAGGACATTATCCAGGAGAATTTCCCCAGCTGGGCAAGACAGGCCAAGATTCAAATTCAGGAAATCCAGAGAACCCCACTAAAATAGTCCACAAGAAGATCAACCCGAAGACACATAATCATCAGATTCTTCAAGGTTGAAATGAAAGAAAAAATGTTAAGGGCAACCAGAGAGAAAGACCAGGTCTTTCTGGGAAAGGGAAGCCCATCAGACTAACAGCAGATCTCCCAGCAGAAACCCTACAAGCAAGAAAAGAGTAGGGGTCAATATTTCGCATTATTAAACAAAATAATTTTTAACCCAGAATTTCATATCCAGCCAAACTAAGCTTCATAAGCAAAGGAGAAGTAAAATCCTTTTCAGACAAGCAAATGATGAGGGATTTCATCACCACCAGGCCTGCTTTGCAAGAGCTTCTGAAGGAAGCACTAAATATGAAAAGGAAAAACTGGTATCAGTCATAGCAAAAACAAACCAAAATATAAAGACCAATGACACGATGAGAAACTGTGTCAACTAAAATGCAAAATAACAACTAGGATCATGATGATAGGATCGAATTCAAACATAACAATATTAACCTTAAATGTAAAAGGCCTAAATGATTCAATTAAAAGACACAGACTGGAAAATTAGATAAAGAATCAAGACTCATCAGTGTACTGTATTCAGTAGAACCATCTCACAGGCAAAGACACACATAGGTTCAAAATAAAAGGATGAAAAAAATTTACTAAGCAAATGGAAAGAAAAAAAAAGCAGGGGTTGCAATTCTAGTCTCTGCCAAAACAGACTCTAAACCAACACAAATTGAAAAAGACAAAGAAGGGCATTACATAATGGTAAAAGGATCAATTCAACAAGAAAAGCTAACTATCCTAAATATATATGCTGCCTATATAGGAGCACCCAGATTCATAAAACAAGTTCTTAGAGACCTACAGAGAGACTTAGACTCCCACAAAATAATAATGAGAGACTTTAACACCCCACTGTCAATATTAGACAGATCAATGAGACAGAAAATTAACAAGGATATTCAGGACTTGAACTCCACTCTGGATCAAGTGGACCTAACAGATGTCCACAGAACTCTCCACCACAAAAGAACAGAATATACATTATTCTCAGTGCCACATGGCACTTATTCTAAAATCAGCCGCATAATTGGAAGTAAAACACCACTTAGCAAATGCAGAAGAACTGAGCTCATAACCAATAGTCTCTCAGACCACAGCACAATTAGAACTCAGAATTAAGAAACTCACTCAAAACCACACAACTACATGGAAATTGAACAACCTGTTCCTGAATGACTCCTGGGTAAATAATGAAATTAAAGCAGAAATCAAGTAGTTCTTTGGAACCAATGAGAACAAAGAGACCATGTACCAGAATCCCTGGAACACAGCTAAGACAGTGTTAAGAGGGAAATTTACAGCACTAAATGACCACATCAGAAAGCTAGAAAGATCTCAAATCAACACCCTAGTGTCACAGAAAAAAAAGAAAAAAAGGAAAAAAACAGAGGCAAGAGCAAATATATCCAAAATCTTGGAGAAGACAAGAAATAACTAAGATCAGAGCAGGACTAAAGGAGATAGAGACCAAAAAAATCCTTCAAAATTCAAGGAATCCAGGAAAATTTTTCTTAAATTAACAAAATAGACCACTAGCTCGAATGAAAAAGAAGAAAAGAGAGAAGAATCAAACAAACACAATAAAAAATTATAAAGGGGATATCACCATTGACCCCACAGAAATACAAACTACCATCAGAGAGGACCAAAAACACCTCTACACAAATAAACAAGAAAATCAAGAAAAAATAGATAAATTCCTGGACACATACAGCCTCCCAAAACTAAACCAGGAAGAAGTCAAATCCCTGAATAGACCAATAACAAGTTCTGAAATTGAGGAAAAAATTAATCAATTTCTACCTACCAATTAAAAAAAAAAAAAAAAAAAAAAAAAAAAAAAAAAAAAAACAAAGCCCAGGACTAGACGGATTCACAGCCAAATTCTACCAGAGATACAAAGAGGAGTTGGTACCATTCTTTCTGAAACTATTCCAACTAGCCAAAAAGGAGCGACTCCTCCTTAACTCATTTTATGAGGCCGGTATTATCCTGATACCAAAACCTGATGGAGACACAATAAAAAAAGAAAACTTCAGGCCAATATCCCTGATGAACACTGATGCAAAAATCCTCAATAAAATACTGGCAAACAATACTCAGCAGCACATAAAAGTTTATCCATCATGATCAAGTCAGGTTCATTCTTGGGATGCAAGGCTGGTTCAACATACACAAGTCATTAAACACGATCTATCACATAAACAGAACCAAAGATAAAAACCACATGATTATCTCAATAGATACAAAAAAGGCCTTCAATAAAATTCAACATCCCTTCATGTTAACAACTCTCAATAAACTAGGCATTGATGAAAAATCTCAAAGTAATAACAACTATTTATGCAAACCCACAGCCAATATCATCCTGAATGTGCAAAAGCTGGAAGCATTTCCTTTGAAAACTGTCACAAGTATCCCCTCTCTCGCCACTCCTATTCAACATAGTATTGGAAGTTCTGGCCAGGGCAATCAGGCAAGAGAAAGAAATAAAGGGTATTCAAATAGAAAGAGACAAAGTCAAATTGTCTCTCTTTGCAGATGTCATGATTCCATGTTTAGAAAACCCCATTCCCATCATCTCGGCCCCAAAATTCCGTAAACTGATAAGCAACTTTAGTAAAGTCTCAGGATACAAAATCAACATGAAAAATCACAAGCATTCCTACACACCAAGAGACAAGCAGAGAGCCAAATTATAAATCAACTCCCATTCACAATTGCTACAAAGATAATAAAATACCCAGGAATACAGTAAACAAGGGATGTGAAGGATCTCTTCAAGGAGAACTACAAACCACTGCTCAGTGAAATAAAAGAGGACACAACCAAATGGAAAAACATTCCATCCTCTTGAATAGAAAGAATTAATATTGTGAAAATGGCCATATTACCCAAAGTAATTTATAGATTCAATGCTATTCCCATCAAACTACCACTGACATTCTTCACAGAATTAGAAAAAACTACTTTAAATTTAATATGGAACCAAAAAAAAAAAAAAAAAAAAACAGCCTGTATAGCCAAGACAATCCTAAGCACAAAGAACAAAGCTGGAGGCATCACGTTTCCTGACTTCAAACTATACTACGAGGTTACAGTAACCAAAACAGCATGGTACTTGTACCAAAACAGATATACAGACCAATGGAACAGAACAGAGACCTCAGAAATAACACCAGACATCTACAACCATCTGATCTTTGACAAAGTTTACAAAAACAAGTAGTGGGGAAATAATTCGCTATTTAATAAATGGTGTTGGGAAAACTGGCTAGCCATATGCAGAAAACCGAAACTGGACACCTTCCTTACACCTTATTATTAACTCCAGATGGATTAAAGACTTAAATGTAAAACCCAAAACTGCAAAAAATTAAGAAGAAAGAAAACCTAGGCTATACCATTCAGGACATAGGTATGGGCAAAGATTTAATGACAAGAATGCCAAAAGCAACTGCAACAAAAGCTAAAATTGACAAAGGGGATCTAATTAAACCAAAGAGCTTCTGCACAGGAAAAGAAACTATCATCAGAGTGAACAGGCAACCTACAGAATGAGAGAAAATATTGCAATCTACCCATCTGACAAAAGTCTAATATTCAGAATTCACAAGGAACTTAAAGAAATTTACAAGAACAAAACAACCCCATCAAAAAGTGGGCAAAGGATGTGAACAGACACTTCTCAAAAGAAGATATGTATGTGGCCAAGAAACATATGAAAAAGAGCTCACTACCACTTAGTATTAGAGAAATGCAAATTAAAACCACAAGGAGATACTGTCTCATGCCTGCCAGAATGGCGATTATTAAAAAGTCAAGAAACAATAGATGCTGGAGAGGCTGTGGAGAAATAGGAACACTTTTACACTGTGGAAATGTATATTAGTTCAACCATTGTGAAAGACAGTGTGGGGATTCCTTATGGATCTAAAACCAGAAATACCATTTGACCCAGCAATTCCATTACTGGGTATATACCCAAGGGAATATAAATTATTCTGCTATAAAACCACAAGCACACGTATGTTTATTACAGCACTATTTATAACAGCAAACACATAGAACCAACTCAAATGCCCACCAATGATTGACTGGATAAAGAAAATGTGGTACATACACACCATGAAATAATATGCAGTCATAGAAACGAATGAAATCATGTCCTTTGTAGGGAATGGATGAAACTGGAAGCTGTCATCCTCAGCAACCTAATGCAGGAATAGAAAACCAAACACTGCATGTTCTCACTCAGAAGTAGGAGTTGAACAATGAGAACACATGGACACGTCGTAGGGAAACGTCACACACCAGAGCCTGTTGGGTTGCGGGGGTGAGGGAAGGGAGTGCATCAGGACAAATAGCTAATGCATGTGGGGCTTAAAACCTAGATGATGGATTAATAGGTGCAGCAAACCACCATGGCACCCATATACCTATGTAACAAACCTGCATGTTCTGCACATGTATCCTGGGACTAAAGTAAAATTTTTAAAAAAATTACGTTAAATAAAAATAAAAAATAAAAATTAAAAAACAGAAAAAGACACTTGCACCTGTATGTTTATAGCAGCAAAATTCACAATTGCAAAGATATAGACCAACCTAAGTGCCTATGGACTAATGAGTGGATAAAAAAAAAAAAAATGTGGTGTATATGTACACCATGGAATACTACTCAGCCATTAAAAGGAACAAAATAGTGGGTTTTTTTTTGGTAGCAATTTGGATGGAGCTAGAGGCCATTATTCTAAGTGAAGTAACAGAAGAGTGGAAAAGCAAAAAGCATATGATCTTACTTACAAGTGGGAGCTAAACTAGGAGTATACAAAAACATACAGAGTGATATAATGGACTTTGGAGACTCACAAGTGGGAGGGTGGGAGAGAGGCCAGAGATAAAAAATTACACATTAGGTACAATGTACACTACTCAGGTGATGGGTGCATTAAAATCTCCAAATTTACCACTATATAATTCATCCATGTAACAAAAAAATACAGCACCCCCAAAGCTATTGAAATTTTTTAGAAATAATAAATAAAAATTTATAAAAATCAATAAAATTTTTAAAATAAAGTGTGTGGGAGACAGGTAGTGTTTTTAACTCTCAAACCACCCCACTGAGCTTTCAGCAATTTATGAAGTACGGTTTAGGTTTCTTTACCCCTGTACTCATTCTCATGAAGATTTCTGTTCATGAATTTTTACTCTAATAAGTTACAGTTCTCTGTATTCACCTGTCTGTCTTTAGTATTTAGGGGAGCAGTTTGCCCTTTCATCTCACTTCTCTAATGGATGTAAGAATATTTATTGATTTATGTATATTCAGCTTTCTTCTTCTGTGGAAGAGAGTGACTGCTTTCAAGCTTTTTACACAGCAGATTAATAACTAGAAGTCTGAGATCCTTCGTTTTTTGTAACTTTCACATCACCCCTTCTTTCTGGAATTCCTTGGCTAGTATAACCAGGAGAACATTTACAAATATTGCCTTCTACAACTCTAGTACACAATTCCAGTCATAAGCTCTGGGGTTAGATATAATAAAGATTCAATCCAGATTTACCACCGCCTTGGTATGTAAACTTAAGCAAGCCAGCAATTTAAATTACCTGAGGATCAATTTTTTCTCTTTAAAAATGCACATAATTTTGGCTACCTAAAAAAGTAAGTGAGAAAATACAGGTATAGAATAGTTCTTGGCTCATAAAATCATTTATTACATGATAACTATAATTATTAGGAACAAATAATAAAGTAGCATAAAATTTTTTCATCACACCACTTCCAAGCATGATGCCTTATCTCTCATTTCTATCTTTTTAAAAATATTTCTAACATTTTCATTAACCCAAGAAATCTAGCCATGATTGTTACAAATATAATTCGAACCACAATGATAAAGATGTATCTGAACCCCATCTCCATTGGAAAGTTAATTTTGGTCAGATATTCTTGTCACCCATGTAGATTTCCAAGAGTTACAGTTCCAAGATAATTTTAACCCCCACTAATTTTCTAAACATGCCATCAATTATTTCAACAAGTGAATCAAATATCACACTTCAGAACTGAATTTGAAACAAAAATCTCATCTATTGTTGAATTGCATCTAATTGTAGGAATGGGTCACAGTTTGTGTTTCTATTTACTATTGAAGAAATGACAAATCCCCTTCCATATTTTGGATATAGTGAAGACAGCTGCTAAAAACCATTGTCCTCAGCCTTGTCAACATGAATTCTAATATCTCTAGAACAACTGTTTCAGTGTGGGATGGCTGACTTCAGTGATGAGTGCCCATTGCATTGAATATGGAACAATCAGCTATTCTCCTGGTGGGTTGTACCATTTTGATTCCAATCAGCACTGTCGGAGTGTTCCGCTGCTCCACATTTTCTGCAGCCCCCAGCATGGTCAGTCATTGTCACGGTAGCCTCTCTAATAGCTTCCTGGTTGTATTTCAAGGTGTATTTGATGTGCCTTTCCCCCAGGGGAGAGATGTTGAACACCTTTTGAAGTGATTCCTTACATCCCTTTTGAGGAAGCGTCTGTTCAAGTCTTTTGCCGGTTTTTAAACAGAATCGTTTTTTTCTCCATTGGAGTTTTGACAACTCTTTCTATATCCTGGGTAGGAGTCCTTGCATGTGTGTGAGATTTGAAAATATTTTCTTTCCCAAACTTTAGCTTGCTCTTTTTTTTTTTTTTTTTTTTTTAGCAGCTGAAGCAGAGCAAAGTAAAGGTGAGTGGTTCAGGTGAGAGGACACCACATTTCTCCACTTATCCAGTATGTGCAGTGGCTCCCTCCGTCAATGTGCAGAGATGTCTGTGCAGGGAGACATCATGAGAAAGCAGGCGTGCTTGATTCTTAATAGTGCATTTCTGATTCTTGTCTGGGGCCTGAGGGCTCTTGGCCCATAAGCCTTGGAAAAGATGTCTTTGGGTCTTGCACATTAGCCTGTGTTGAACCTTGGGCAAATTCTGGGCCCTGGGCAGCGCAAGGGAGGAAGAGGTCTTAGGGAAGAGCTGGGCAGTGGCTTCACAACATGGAGATCCAATTGGAGTTCTTCAGGCAGAGCCTTTCTCCAGAGACCAGGCTTGGGCATCTGAGAGGAGTCCTGGGGCATTGCTTCTCTGTAGCAAGGTTTGAAGTTCAGGATGTACAGGGAAGAAGGGCTGATTCCAAGCATGGGGTTTGCTGGGGGTCCCAACAGGTGTGAGGAGCCTTGTGGAGCCTCACCCTTTGCTACTGCAGGTGCCACACACACATTCTCTGCTCTCTGGGTTCTCACAGATCCATCTTCAACGTTGATCTCTCAGGTGGTTTCTGTGCTTATCAGCATGAGCCAGCAGGCATGAACAGGGAACAAGAGATCCTTCAAGGATATCAGACCTGCTCAGGGACCATCAGAAGAAGCACATGGAGGGGCTGAGCTGCAGGGCTCTCTGTGAGTGCAGAACCAGAACCTCCTCTCCCACGGGCAGTTGCAGGACCATTCCTGGTTCTAAGACCACAACAATCACCTCCCTCTGGGGAAGTTGTGGATCCTGGGGAAGTTCCAGGGGCAGCTATGCAGGGTGGTGGGGACCTGGCTGCACTGGGGCTGGTTCTGCACCTGTCTGAGGACCCAGTTCCACTTTCCGACATTTTGGGGCATTTGACTGCATCTTGGTGGAGCTGCTCTCTCCTGCACGATCGCTCTTAGATTCTGTGGAGGAATCACTGGGGCTTCTGGGGCTCCAAGAAACATTCATGGTCAAGGTTTCTGGGCTTCTCTGTGTCAGCCAATGAAAGTCATTGTCTCTGTTCTGCAAAGATCTCCCTTTGGCCCCTGGATATATATATATATATATTTTAAGTTTAGCACGAGCATCTGATTTATTTTGGATAAATACACAAACCTGGTCCGGAAGCAATAGTACTCCCTGGAAAACTGGGAATAACACAGTTTTCATTACATAGGAAATGTAGTGGGCTATCTTGATTTATTTCTCAATGCTAGCTTATCTTTTTTTTATTTCAATAGGTTTTGGGGAACAGGTGATGTTTGGTTACATGAGTACATTCTTTAGTGGTGATTTCGGGGATTTTAATACACCCATCACCAGAGCAGTATACACTGTACCCAACGTGTAGTCTTTTATCCTTCACCACCCTCAACCCTTTCCCCCAAGTCCCCAAAGTCCATTGTATCATTCTTCTGCCTTTGCATCCTCATAGCTTAGCTCCCACTGATGAGTGAGAATATACAATGTTTGGATTTCTATTCCTGAGTTACTTCACTTAGACTAATGGTCTCCAATTCCATCCAGGTTGCTGCTAATCCCATTATTTTGTTTATTTTTTCCTTTTCACTAAATCCACACGAACATCTCTTATTTTTTGATTTTTGGACTATGGCAATTCTTGCAGGAGTAAAGTGGTATTACATTGTGGTTTTGATTTGCATTTATCTGATTATTAGTGATGTTGAGCATTTTTTAATATGTTTGCTGGCCATAACTTTTTAAAAATAATTGTCTATTCATGTCCTTAACCCACTTTTTTAATTATTATACTTTAAGTTCTAGGGTACATGTGCACAATATGCAGGTTTGTTACATATGTATACATGTGCCATGTTGGTGTGCTGCACCCATTAACTCGTCATTTACATTAGGTATATCTCCTAATTATATCCCTCCCCTGCTCCCCCACTCCATGACAGGTGCCCGTGTGTGACGTTCCCCTTCCTGTGTTCAAGTGTTCTCATTGTTCAATTCCCACCTATGAGTGAGAACATGTGGTGTTTGGTTTTTTTGTCCTTGCGATAGTTTGCTGAGAATGATGTTTTCCAGCTTCATCCATGTCCCTACAAAGGACATGAACTCATCCTTTTTATGGCTGCATAGTATTCCATGGTGTATATGTGCCACATTTTCTTAATCCAGTCTATCACTGATGGACATTTGGGTTGGTTCCAAGTCTTTGCTATTGTGAATAGTGTCACAATAAACATACGTGTGCATGTGTCTTTATAGCAGGATGATTCATAATCCTTTGGGCACATACCCAGTAATGGGATGACTGCTTAGCCCACTTATTGACGGGATTGTTTGTTCTGTTCTTGCTGATTTGAGTTCCTTGCAGATTCTGGATATTAATTAGTCCTTTGCCAGATGTAAACATTGTGAAGATTTTCTCCCACTCTGTGGGTTGTCTGTTTACTCTACTGATTGTTTCTTTTTCTGTACAGAAGCTTTTTAGTTTAATTAAGTTCCATCTATTTATTTTTGTTTTTGTTGCATTTGCTTTTGGGTTCTTGGTTGTGAAGTCTTTGCTTAAGCCAATGTCTGGAAAGGTCTTTCCAATGTTATCTTCCAGAATTTTTATCATTTTGGGTCTTAGATTTAAGTCTTTGATCCATCTTGAGTTGATTTTAGTATAAGGTGAGAAATGAGTTTCATTCTTCAACATGTGGCTTGCCAATTATCCCAGCACCATTTGTTGAATAGGTTGTCCTTTCCCCACTTTATATTTTTGTTTACTTTGTCAAAGATCAGTTGGCTGTACGTATTTGGCTTTAATTCTGGGTTCTCTATTCTGTTCCATTGGTCTATGTTCCTGTTTTTACACCAGTACCATGCTGTTTGGGTGACTATGGCCTCATGGTATAGTTTGAAGTCGGGTAATGTGATGCCTCCATATTTGTTCCTTTTCCGCTGGGTATGTGGGCTCTTTTTTTGGTTCCTTATGAATTTTAGGATTGTTTTTTGTAGTTCTGTGAAGAATTATGGCAGTGTTTTGATGTGAATTGCATTGAATTTGTAGATTACTTTTGGAAGTATGGCAATTTTCACAATATTGATTCTGCCCATCCATGAGCATAGGATGTGTTTCATTTATTCATGTAATCTATGATTTCTTTCAGCAGTGTTTTGTAGTTTTCCTTGTAGAGGACTTTTACCTCCTTGATTAGGCATATTTCTAAAGTATTTTATTTTCTTGCAGCTATTGTAAAAGGGGTTGAGTTCTTGATTTGATTCTCCACTTGGTTGCTGTTAGTGTGTAGCAGAGCTACTGATTTGTGTACATTCATTTTGTATCCTGAAACTGTGCTGAATTCATATATCAGTCCTAGAAGCTTTTCGAAGTAGTCTTTAGGGTTTTCTACTATACAATGATATCATCAGCAAACAGTGACAGTTTGACCTTCTCTTTACCAATTTGGATGCCTTTATTCCTTTTTCTTGTCTGATTGCGCTGGCTAGGGCTTCCAGTACTATGTTGAATAGAAGTGGTGGGAATGAACATCCTTGTCTTGTTCCAGTTCTCAGGGTGAATGCTTTCAACTTTTCCTCGTTCAGTATAATGTTGGCTGTGGGTGTGTCAGAGATTTTTTTTTTACCTTAAAGTATGTCTCTTCTATGCTGATTTTGCTGATGGTTTTAATCATAAAGTGATGTTGGATTTTGCCAACGCTTTTTCTCCATCTATTAATATGATCATTTGATTTTCGTTTTTAAGTCTATTTATGTGGTTATCACATTTATTAACTTGTATACGTTAAATCATCCCTGCATCTCTGATATGAAACCCACTTGATCATGGTAGATTATCTTTTGGATATGCTGTTGGATTCAGTTGGCTAGTATTTGGTTGAGAATTGTAGCATCTATATTCATCAGGAATATTGGTCTATAGTGTTTTTTTTTTTTTTTTTAATAGACAGAGTCTCACTCTGTCAGCCAGACTGGAGTGGAATGCAGGGGCATGATCTTGGCTCACTGCAACCTTCATCTCCCAGGCCCAAGCAATCCTCCTGCCTCAGTCTCCCGAGTAGCTGGGATTACAGGCATGTGCCACCACGCCTGGCTAATTTTTGTATTTTTAGTAGAGATGGTGTTTCACCATGTTGGCCAGGGTGGTCTCAAACTCCTGACCTCAGGCAATCTGTCTGCCTCGGCCTCCCAAAGTGGTGGGATTACCTGCGTGAGCCACCACACCCAGCCAGTTTTTTTTGTTGTTGTTGTGTCTTTTCCCGGTTTTAGTATTAGAGTAATGTTGTCTTCATGGAATGATTTAGGTAGGATTCCCTCTTTCTCTGTCTTGTGTAATAGAGTTCAGCCATAAATCTGTCTCGACCTGGACAGTTTTTTTTTTGACAATTTTTTTATTACCATTTTAATCTCACTGCTTGTTGTTGGTCTATTCAGAGTTTCTATACCTTCTTGATTTAATCTAGAAGAGTTGTATATTTCCAGGAATTTATTCATCTTCTCTAGGTTTTTTAGTTTATGTGTGTAAAGGTGTTTATACTAGTCTTGAATCATCCTTCGTATTTCTGTGATATTGGTTGTAATATTTCCTGTTTTGTTTCTAATTGAGCTTATTTGGATTTTCTCTCTACTTTTACTGGTTAATCTCACTAGTAGCCTATCAATTTCATTTATCTTTTTAAAGAACCAGCTTTTTATCTTTTGTATTGTTTTATTGTTTGTTTTAATTTCATTGAGTTTCATTCTAATCTTGGTTATTTCTTTTCTTCTGCTTGGATTTGATTTGGTTTGTTCTTGTTACTCTAGTTCCTTGAGGTGTGATTTTAGATTGTCTATTTGTGCTCTTTTCAGAATTTTTGATGTAGTCATTTAATGCTATGAACGTTCCTCTTAGCACTGCTTTTGCTGTATCCCAGAGGGTTTGCTAGATTATGTCACTATTATCATTAAGCTCAAAGATTTTTTAAATTTCCAACTTGATTTTACTTTGACCTTATGATCATTTGGGAGTAGGTTATTTTATTTCCAGATATTTGCATGGTTCTTAGGGTTCCTTTTGGAGTTGATTTACGATTTTATTCCTCTGTGGTCTGAGAGAGTACTTGATATGATTTTGTTTTTCTTAAATTTGTTGAGACATGTTTTGTGGTCTGTCATAAGATCTATCTTTGAGAATGTTCCATTTGCTGTGAATAGAATGTATATTCTTCAGTTGTTGGGTAGAATGTTCTCTCAATATTTGTTAAGTTCATTTGTTCTAAGGCACAGATTAAATCCATTGTTTCTTTGTTTACTTTCTGTCTTGATAAGCTGTCTAGTGCTGTCAGTGGAGTATTGAAGTCCCACACTATTATTGTGTTGCTGTCTATCTCATTTCTTAGGTCTAGTAGTCATTTTTAAATATATTTGGGAGCTCCAGTATTAGGTGCATATATATTTGTGAGTGCAATATTTTTCTGTTGGACTAGTCTTTTTATCATTTTATGATGTCACTCTTTGTCTCTATTAACTGCTGTTGCTTTAATGTTTGTTTTGTTTGATATAAGAAAAGCTACTCCTGCTTGCTTTCAGGGTCCATTTTCATGGAATATCTTTTTCTGTCCCTTTACCTTAAGTTTATGTGAGTATTTTTGTGTTTGGTGAGTCTCTTAAAGATAGTAGACACTTGGTTGGTGAGTTCTTACTTGTTCTTCCATTCTTTTGTTTTAGGTGGAGCACTTAGGCCATTTACATTCAATATTAATATTGAGATGCAAGGTACTATTCTATTTATTATACTATTTGTTGCCTGAATACCTTATCTAAATTGTGTTATTGTTTTATAGGTCCCGTGAGAGGTATGTTTTAAGGAGGTTCTATTTTGCTGTATTTACAGGATTTATTTCAAGATTTAGAGCACCTTTTAGCAGTTCTAGTGTGGTGAATTCTCTCGGCATTTGTTTGTCTGAAAAAGACTATCTTTCCTTCATTTATGAATCTTAATTTCACTTGATACAGAATTCTTGGCTGATAATTGTTTTCTTTAAGGAAGCCGAAGATAGGTCCCTAATCCCTTCTAGCTTGCTGAGAAATATGTTGTTAATTTGATAAGTTTTCCTTTATAGATTATATGGTGCTCTTTCCTTACAGCTTTTTTTTTTTTTTTTGAGACGGAGTCTCGCTCTGCCGCCCAGGCTGGAGTGCAGTGGCCGGATCTCAGCTCACTGCAAGCTCCGCCTCCCGGGTTTACGCCATTCTCCTGCCTCAGCCTCCCGAGTAGCTGGGACTACAGGTGCCCGCCACGTCGCCCGGCTAGTTTTTTGTATTTTTTAGTAGAGACGGGGTTTCACCATGTTAGCCAGGATGGTCTCGATCTCCCGACCTCGTGATCCGCCCGTCTCGGCCTCCCAAAGTGCTGGGATTACAGGCTTGAGCCACCGCGCCCGGCCATCTCCTTACAGCTCTTAAGATACTTTCTTTCATCTTGACTTTAGATAACCTGATGACTATGTGCCTAGGCAATAACCTTTTTGTGATGCATTTCCCAGGTGATTTTTGAGATTCTTAAATTTGGATGTCTAGATGTCTAGCAAGGCCAGGGAAGTTTTTCTCAATTATTCTTTCCACTATATTTTCCAAACTTTTAGATTTATCTTCTTCCATGGGAACACCAATTATTCCTAGGTTTGATTGTTTAACATAATCCTAAACTTCCTGAAAGATTTGTTCATTTTTTAAAATTCTTTTTCTTTGTCTTTGCTTAATTGGATTAATTTGAAAACCTTGTCTTTGAGCACTCATGTTCTTTCTTCTGCTTGTTCAGTTCTGTTGCTGAGACTTTCCAGTGCATTTCACATTTCTTTAAGTGTGTCCTTTATTTCCAGAAGTTGTGATTGTTTTTTATTTATGCTCTCTATTTCACTGAAGATGTTTCCTTTCATATCTTGTGTCATTTTTTAAAATTTTATTTAGTTGGACTTCACCTTTCTCTGGTGCCTCCTTGTTTAGCTTAATAATTGACTTTCTGAATTCTTTTTCTGGCAATTCAGGGATATTTTCCTTGGTTCAGATCCCTTGCTGGTGAGCTAGTGTAATCTTTTGCAGGTGATAAGAAAACCTGTTTTGTCATATTACCAGAATTGTTTTTCTGGTTTCTTCTCATTTGGGTATAATATGTCAGAGGGAATATCTGGGGATCAAGGGTTGCTGTTCAGATTCTTTTGTCCCACAGGGTGCTTCCTTGATGTAGTGATCTCCCCCTTCCCCTAGGGATGTGGCTTCCTGAGAGAGGAACCGCAGTGCTTGTTATTTGTCTTTTGGATCTAGCCACCCAGTGCATCTACTGGTCTCTGGGCTCGCACTGTGGGGTGTCTGCACAGAGTCCTCTGATGTGAACCATCTTCAGGTATCTCAGTCATAGATTCCATCACTTGCTCTGGTGGAAGTGGCAGGGGAATGAAATGGACTCCGTGAAGGTCCTTAATTATAGTTTTGTTTATTGCACTAGTTTTGTGTTGATTGGTCTCCTGCCAGGAGGTAGCACTTTCAAGAGAGCATCAATTATGGTAGTATAGGGATGATCACGCCATGGGTGGGGCTCTAGAGCTCCCATGAAATTATGTCCTTTGTCTTTGGCTACCAGGGTGGGTAGGGAAAGACCATCAGTTGGGGCAGGGTTAGGCATGTCTTAGCTCAGATTCTCCCTGTAAGAGGCTTGCTGCAGTTGTTGTGGGAAATGGGGGAGTGGTTCTCAGGCCAATGCAGTTATGTCCCCAGGGGTTTATGGGTACCTCTGCGGTGCCACGCAGGTCATTAGGGAAGTGCGGGAAAGCTGGCAGATACAGGTCTCACTCAGCTCCCACATAGCCCAGAAGGCTGGTCTCACTCCCACCGTGCCCCCTTCCTCCAAAAACAGCATTGAGTTTTTCCCAGGCAGTGGGTAAGCAGGGCTGATAACGTGCCCCAGGTTATCAACCTCCCAACTGCCTGCCTGCCACAGCTTCTGTGCTGTGGGTAAGCAGGTTTTTCACCTGCCTGCCTGCCACAGCTTCTGTGCTGTGTCTGCACTCTCAATTCACCCCCTCCCGCAAGTTCTGTTCAGGAAACATTGTGTTCCATTGAAATTCTTACAAAGTTCAGCTAGAAGTTTTCTTCTTCCTGTGTTTTTTTCCCCCATTTCCTCTAGCAGCCCTTCCCAAGGACCCCTGTGAGACAAAGTAATAAATGTCTTCCCTGGGGAATGAGAGAGCCCACAGGGCTCTTCCCACTACCTCTTCTACCCCTGTATTTCACTTGGCTCTCTAAATTTGTCTCAGCTCTGGGTAAGGTAAAATCCTTCTCCAGTGGTCTGGACCTTCAGGTTCCCCAGTGAGGGTGTGTGTTCAGAGATGGAAGGTGCCCCCTTCACACTTTCACACTTTGGCACTCATGGTTTCTTGGCTGTCTACTGGGACCTGCAGGGGTAATCTGCTTCCTTCAAAGGGTCTGGACTATCTCAGCTTTCCTGGTATGCTCCTGTGATAGTTCTTGGAGCAAAAGTTCACGATCTGAGTCCCCACACATTGCTCTGTTCATCTGAGAGGGAGTTGTAATGTAGTCTTGTCTCTTGTCTGCCATTTTCCCAAAAATGCCCCCACCCCTGTATTCTTCACTTTCTTAGAGAAAGAGTTGTCTTCCCCAAAGGTGGTCCCACAGACTTGGGCTTCGGAGTGATGTAGCTGTGGCCAGAGGCAGGTGGATCAAGCTATGACCAACTCTTGTTTTTTTAAGCAACCTTCCTGACTGTCCCATACCCCAGGGGATGAATATAAAAATGACAGACATAATCTTTACAAGTAAAGACTGATACATTTAGAGAAAAACTCAAAAGTATGTAGCCTCTAGGATGCATATAGGCTTTATTATTCAAATTTGTAACACTCCTCTAATTGCACATCATAGTGTAAACACATTCTTTCCCTTTTAAATTATATAATATCTATCTAGATGATCTGAATTCCCATTTTATCAGCTTACCAGAATCTCCAGTTATAAGGTCCAGTGAAAAACATAAAATGTTATTTCCAATAAATATCCAAGTGTCTAGGAAAGCCTCTTTCTCATTCTATTTGGTACAATGTAATTTCAAAGAAGCATAATGCAATTAAGACTCTATTATTGGCTTTTAAAATCTCTCATTCATGTCTGGATGTTAAAATTAAATGTCTTAGCTTTCAGGTGTGTTGATCACTATAAAATATTATTAAATATACAAATACCTGATCCCAAAGAAGTATCTCTATTTGCTCCAGGCCTACTGTTTTCCTCAGCACAGACAGAAAAATTTAAGTCAGCAATCAAATAACAAGTCAGAAAAGGTTAATAATGGAATAAATTGCTTATCTATCTATCCATCTATCTGTCTATCAGTATTATAAGTTAAATGTAGAATGACTTTCAGACTACTCTTACTTTTTTTAACTGCTAAGAAAATGTTGGTCCCGAATGTAAATTGTTAGAGCTGTTTCTTTTTTTGTTCCTTTTTGTTTTCCTCTGAACCCTTTAACTATAGAAATGATATTCTTCTTTGGCTCTTTTGCAAACTTTTTTACCACTTCCTTTTCCTCCCCTTTTGTTTTCTCTTGCTTTAGAATCAGTGTGCCACAGTAAATTACTATGCTAATGAGAATGTGTTGTATCCCTAATGAAGGATGGGACAGAAAATTAGGCTGCTAACTGTGGGACTTTGGGATAGACATTTTACTGAACTATTCCACGCAGATGATTAAATCATGTATTCTAAACCTGAATGGATTTTGTTTGTTCTATTAAATGGCCATACACTATATACCTAATCCCAAACACATGCATTGGTTTCAAACATGACAAAATAAATGTGGAAGAATCATTACCAGCCTATGCCTACAACTTCTAGAATAGTTGTGAAAGTATTGAATGCTCTTCTGTTACAAGATAAAATGGATCCCCATATTTTAAAAGCTTCCCAGGGGATTATCTTAGATCAGTCATTCGTAAATAATTCGTAAATGCCAGATTCTAATAGTTATATCAGAAACTCCCAGGGTGCAATTTAAAAGAAAAAGTAATTATAAGTAGAAACAACAAAAACAACACTAACAGCAACAACAAAAGCTAGGCGGCCTATTGATTCTGAACCTGGGAAAGATTAGAACTATGAGCCTGTAATTTAGTAAGTTCCCAATAAAATCCTGATAGTCTTCTTAGTATGGGGAGTACTGATTTAAAGACTGGAACTTGAGAAATGGGAAAGATAAACATGAATATATATATTTTACTGAAACTCACCACTGTCTTGGTAACGAAATGAGCTTGCAAGCAGTAACATAGGAAGAATTTCAACTGAAACAGAAAAGAGTACAAACAGAGACACCATGGCAGATAAGTGTTTTGACTATTTGAAGTATTGTAGTGGATACTATCTTGTGTTGTCCAGATCTCATCCTTCAGCACCAATGTATTCACCTACACTTTGCAGGAGTGTTGCTTGCTGATGACTCCCAGCTAAGGCTTTCCCCAGGAGTTTTTTCAGCTAAAGGGAACCAACTTGCCAAAAGTTGTTCTGCTTCCCCAGGGACAGTCCACACCCAATGTCAGGAACCCAATGGCACCTAAAGAGGGATCCCATTGTCCTGGCCTCATTGATTCAATTTGCAACAATTCTGAAGACCCATTCCAGGTCCAGGGATCGCCATGTAGCTGAGGCCTGTTATGCAAATGTACCACAGTTACACATGGCTCTGCCTAATTTTACTTTTCTCACTTCCTCCCAGCTATTGCTGCAAATAGCACTCATTAACATATTCTCTGCATGCAAATATCTGTCTTAATGTCTGTCTTCCAGTCTCCCAGGGAACATAACATAAAATGTTTGGTCCCAGAAGTGGTCTGAGGAAGCAGAATGCAAAATGGGATTCTGATCAAAATCATTCACTAGCCAGGTGGCAATGCCAAGGAAGACCCAATACATACCACCTAGACTTCTCTAGAGGTGTAATTGTTAAAAAAGTTTACCAATATTGAGCTGGAAACAGATACACTAGTGAGAAAGAATACATTGGTAAGTGCTGTATTTCAGAGGCTTGAAACAGTTGTAATTACAAGGACAATGGAATTTGATGACTCTTGCTGAGTGACATTATTGCATTGGAAAAAGACAATGAAACATGATTAATAAACAGTATAAGGTAGAGGGCAAAAGTCATGGCCTTTTTGGTAGCATAGAGGAAGACTTTTTTTTTTTTTTGAGACGGAGTCTCAATCTGTCGCCCAGGCTGGGGTGCAGTGGCCGGATCTCAGCTCACTGCAAGCTCAGCCTCCCAGGTTTACGCCATTCTCCGGCCTCAGCCTCCCGAGTAGCTGGGACTACAGGCACCCGCCACCTCGCCCCGCTAGTTTTTTGTATTTTTTAGTAGAGACGGGGTTTCACCGTGCTAGCCAGGATGGTTTCGATCTCCTGACCTCGTGATCCGCCCGTCTCGGCCTCCCAAAGTGCTGGGATTACAGGCAGAAGAAGACTCTTATCTCTTACAGCCAGAAGGCAGAAATAAGTGACGGGAAGGTTTAGAATTTAATTATAAGTAGTGGAGCTCCAGATATGTTTGAATTATTAGTCCTTGCAAGGCAGCCATGCCAAGGTCAAGGCCATGTTTACAAAGAAGTGAAATCCTGAGATATAGGATGGAGGTATCCAAGGAAATACACTTAAAACTTTGGAATCCCCAGAGTGCACTGAAACCTCTGATTTTGCAGAGGTGGTCCATTGCTCCATGTTAAAGCCTAGCACTCCTCTTCCATTAAGACAATGCCAAGATCTCTGCATTGGATGACTACAGAAGTCCTTTCAGGACTTATCTATATCACTGTTGCAGGTCACCAGACCAATAACCATAGTCCAGTCACAGTATCATTTGTCCAGGAAAGGGGTGAATCTGCTAATACAGGTTTTAGCAGCTTGACAATAACCCTGGGAGGTAGTGGTTAATGGACTTCTAGGATGGCTTTTGGAAACTTGGAGTTTCCAAGTTTCCATGGTCCATACTGTATAATGCAGAAATGAATGAATTTCCATGTCAGACAGTAGAAGAAGGAATCAACAGCTTTAGAAAAGGGGACCTGCGTGTGTATATATTACATAAGGATGGAAAATTTACCAACCAATTACGTTCTCTGGGAAGGCTCTATTTATCATAATAATTAATAGAATGGTGAGATTTACTAGCATTGTTGATAATGTCTCGGTTGTCCTCTGTAGGCCATGGGTGATAGTATGAGGTTCACTTTATAGTATGGAGCTCTCTGATGTCAATGACAATGATAGATTCCTGAAATACTAAAGTCTAGGTGATGGTATTTACATGTAATAAGCAAAATAGGTGCAATTAGTATAATGAGTAGCAAGTTAATAGTCATAGCCAGAACAGCCTGACCCAAAAAGAGCCATGAAGTTAGTTAATAAAAAATAGAGTCCCCAGAGACAAGTTAGTAGGCAGCCAACAAGGTATTGCTAAATCTATACAGTCTAGATATATCAAGGAATAGTGATCAGGAGGCTGATTTTAGCTCCCCCCTCAAAGTTTCAATTCATTGCTCAATTTCCTGTTTTTAGACCAAGATTAATGAATTCAAAAATAAGAAGTCTTCTTATAAAGTCTCCCCCACAAGTGTATATAGTAATATTCCCCTAGTACTTTCACAAATGAACTTATAGTTATTTTCTTGAATAATTTAACCCTGGGGCGCAGGAAATACCAGACGTTTCTGAGACAGAGACGTAATAGCTGAATAAAAATTGATACCTAGGGACCTAAAGAGTCAGCATGGCTTCTCTTTTAGAGAGGATATACATAAAATATGGTGCCAGGTCTAGCTCATAAGAGCCCATTTATTCCACAGAACCATTAATTCATCAATAATCAGACCCCAAATGTATATTGGAATGGATATTCCTGGAAATTAAAAGAAGCCTTACATGAGTTACTTGGTCAATGGGGTAAAAGTTAACTCTGTGAGGAAAGTCAAGATATAGCCTCTGAAATAGACCCCTCATTTCAGCAAATAAAAAAAATATATATATATATATACACACACACACACACACACACACACACTGTATTTGCTGGATATATATATATACACACACACACACACACACTGTATTTGCTGGATATATATATATATCTCATACATATATATGTCATACATATATATATGTCTTAGTGGAGTAGAATGGTGATGATTAATGCCATGGCTCAAGATAGAAAAATATGAAAATAGTGATACCCAACATATACCTATTTAATTTGACAGTCTAGACTATACAAAAATAAATTGGTTTCAGAGGATGGCAGTGGACCACCACAAACCAAACCAAGTAGTAATCTCAAATGCAATGAATGTTTCTTGTATATATATTTTTAACAGATTAATACGTTCTCACATATGTGGTATGCAGACACTCATTTGGATAATGTAGTCTTTTCCATCTCTATTATTAATGATTATTAGAAACAATTTTCATTCACATGGAACAGAAAACAGCATTTATTTATGGGTGTGTCACAGGACTATGTTACGTCTCTCACCTTTGTCATACTATTGTAATAAGGGGTCTACACTGTCTGCACATTTTTCAGTAAATTACATTTATTTACTATATTTATTATATTGATAAGTCATGCTAATCAAAACAAATATACAAGAAGTGGCATCTGTGTTGTAGACCGTAAGACACATAAGCTCCTAGGAAATAAACATCAACAGATTGAGGGGCTAAAGCATCAGTGAAGTTTTTAGATAGTCACTGATCTGGGCATGCCAGCGGATCTTCTCCAAAGTACGAAACAAATTATTGCATCTGGCAACCATAAGAAAGACGATACATGGCAGTCCTCTTTAGGTTCTGGAGGCAGGATACTTCACACATCTGGATACTGAACTAACCCATTTACCAAGTAACATACAAAACCGAAAACTTTAAGTAAAACAAGATAGGAAAAAATTCTACATTAAGTCCATGGCTACAGTATAAGATGTTCTGCCACATGTTTCATATGACCCAATAGATGCCACTGAGATATCTGTGGTAGGAAAGCATGACATGTAGAGTTTGTGGAAAACTCTAATTGTAAAATAATAATGGAAAACATTTACAGTTCTGTAGCAAGATCCATGCCATCACTAGTGGAGATTATGCACCACTCAAAAAACTGCTTCTGGAATGGAGTCAGGCTTTATTAGAAACAGAATACCTGATCGTGAAGCATTAATTGACCATGCTGCCAGAACTGCTCAACAGGATCTCACTTCTTTTGAATTTTTCAAGTTCTAAGGTCAAGAGGATCCACTAGCAATCAATTGTAAGATTAAATTGGTATATCCAAAATTATACATGAGAAAGGCCAGAGGGCACAAATAAACTGCATAATATTGTACCACAAATATTAGACCACTGGTATACCAGCACCTTTCTTTAACTCATAGCTATGGCCACATTGATAGTGACTCCCTTATAACAAACTGATGGGAGTAGTTCCATTTATTTGTGTCTTTATTATTTTCAAAAATGATTTCTGGTTTTGAGAGTGTGTCATTCACCTCCTACTATTTTATCATTTATTTCACATGCTATTTTAAATGCAATTGTTTTCTTAATTTCTTTTTCTGATGATTTATTGTTTATGTAGAAAAGACAAAACAAAGTTATTTAACACACCCAAAAAGATCACACTAGTTCACCAGCAATGGATTCAAACCAAGAAGAAATCCCTGACTTAACTGAAAAAGAATTCAAGAGGTTAGTTATTAAGCTAATCAGGGAGGCACCAGAGGAAAGTGAAGCCCAATGTAAGGAAATCCAAAAAAATTATACAAGAAAAGAAGGGACAAATATTCAGTGAAATAGATCGTATAAATAAAAAAAAAAATCAAAGCTTCAGGAAACAATGGACACACTTACAGAAATGCAAAATACTCTGGAAAGTCTCAGCAATGGAATCGAACAAGCAGAAGAAAGAACTTCAGAGCTCAAAGACCAGGTTTTTAAATTAACCCAATCCAACAAAGAAAAAAAGAATAAGAAAATATGAACAAAGCCTCCAAGAAGTCTGGGATTATGTTAAACTACCAAACCTAAGAATAATCGGTATACCTGAGGAAGAAGAGAAATCTAAAAGTTTGGAAAATATATTTTGGAGAATAATCGAGGAAAACTTCTCCAGCCTTGCTACAGACCTAGACATCCAAACACAAGAAGTTCAAGGAATGCCTTAGAAATTCGTCACAAAAAGAGCATCACCTAGGCACACTGTCATCGGGTTATCTAAAGTTAAGATGAAGCTAAGAATATTAAGAACTGTGAGGCAAAAACACCAGGTAACCTATAAATGAAAACCTATCAGATTAACAGCAAATTTCTCAGCAGAAACCCTACAAGCTAGAAGGGATTGGGGCCCTATCTTCGGCCTTCTCACACAAAACAATTATCAGCTAAGAATTCTGTATCCAGTAAACCAAGCTTCATAATTGAAGGAAAGATACAGTCTTTTTCAGACAAACAAATGCTGAGAGAATTTGCCACTACCAAGTCAGCACTACAATAACTGCTAAAAGGAACTCTAAATCTTGAAACAAATCCTGGAAACATATCAAAACAGAACCTCTTTAAAGCATAAATCTCACATGACCTATAAAACAAAAATACAAATAAAAAAAAGGTATACAGTCAACAAATAGCTTGATGAACGTAATGGTACCTCTCATCTCAATACTAACATTGAATGTAAATGGCCTAAATACTCCCCTCAAAAGATACAGAATTGGAGAATGGATAAGAATTCACCAGCCAACTCTCTGTGGTCTTCAAGAAACACACCAAACACATAAGGACTCACATAAACTTAAGGTAAAGGGGTGGAAAAAGGCATTCTATGCAAATGAACACCAAAAGAGAGCAAGAGTAGCTACTCTTATAGCACACAAAACAAACTTTAAAGCAACAGCAGTTAAAAAAGACAAAGAGGGGCACAATATAATGATAAAAGGTCTTGTCTAACAAGGAAATATCACCATCCTAAATATATATGCACTTAACACTCAATACTCTTAAGAAAGTTGAAATTATATCGAACAGTCTCTCAGATCACAGAGGAATAAAACTGGAAATTAATCCCTAAAAGAACCTTCAAAACCAGAATTTTTTCATGTTGACTTTAGATCTTGCAACTTTGTAGAATTTGTTTAGTAGTTCTAAAAGCTGTGTGTGTGTATGTGTGAAATTTCTAGGGGTTTCTACATATAAGAACATGGGACCAGTGGACAGAGATAATTTTACTTCTTCTTCTTTTCAATTCTGATTTCTTTTATTTCTATGTATGCCTAATTTCTCTGGCTAAAACTATTAATACTATGCTGAATAAAAGTGGCAAGAGCAGGCATTCTTGTCTTGTTTCTAATCCTGTAGAAAAGCTTTCAGTCATTAATCATTAAATATAATGTTACTTGTGGGATTTTCATTATACCCTTAATTTCATAGAGATTGTGTCTTTCTATTCCCGATTTGATGAGCGTTTTTATCATGAAGGGTGTTAACCCTTCTCGAATGCTGTTTCTGCATCAACTGAGATGACAATGTGGATTCTGTTCTACATTTGGTTAGATGGTGTATTACGTTGATTTATTTTTGTATGGTGCACCATTATAAACTTTGAGAATAAATACCACTTAGTGATGATGTATAATCCTCTTAATGCGCTAAGGTTTGGTAGTATTTTGTTGAGGAATTTTGCATAAATATTCATTGGGGTATTGGCCTGTAGTTTTCTTTTCTTACAATGTTTTTGTCTGGATTTGGTATTAGGGTAATTCAGACCTCATGGAACAACCTTAGAAATGCTCTGTACTCTTCAAATTTTTGAATGCATTTTAGGAGAATAGGTATCAATTCTTCTTTAAATCTATGGTAGAATTTTTCAGTGAAGCCATCTGGTGTCCCAGAGCTTTGTTTTGTAAAGTAGCTTTTGATTACTGAGATAATCTCCTTACTAGTTACCCATCTGTTCATTTTGTATTCTTCATGATTGCCTCTTAGTGGGTTGTGGGTTTCAAATAATTTATCCATTTTTTCTAAGTTACCCAATTTGGTGGCATACAATTGTTTATAATCATTTATAATGTCATTGATTTCATTTCTGATTTTAGTTATTTGAATCTTCTCTCTTTTCTTAATCTAGCTAAGAGTTTATCATTTTTGTTGATATTTTCAAAAAACTGACTCTGTTTCATTGATTTTTTTTCAGTTTTTTCTTTTCTCTATTTTATTTATCTCTGTTCTAATCTTTATTACGTCTTTCCTTCTGCTAACTTTAGGTTTCATTTGTCCTCTGTTTAGTTCTTTGAGGTGTGAAGTTAGGTTTTTAATTTCAGATCTTTCTTGTTTTAAAATTATGCATCTTTATATGGATATAAACAATATAAACTTCACTTTTGTGATCGCTTTTACACTTTTCCATAAACTTTGGTATGTTGTGTTTAAGTTTTCATTAGTCTTATTACATTTTCTAATTTATTTTGTATCCTTTTCTTTGATGTATTAGTGGATGAAGAGTACATTGTTTACTTTCCAAATATGTATGTGGATTTTCCAGTCTGCCTTTTGCTATTGATTTCTAGTTTCATTCCATTGTTACTGGAAAATATAACTTGTATAACTTCAATATTTTAAAAATGTATTGAGACTTATTTTGTGGCCTAACATGTGATCTATTCTGGAGAATATTCCATATGTTCTTCAAGATAATGTATATTCTGCTGTTGGATGGAGTCTGTATGTTTATTAGATTCTAATGGTCTATTGTTTTTGCTCATCTATTTCCTTATTTATCTTGTCTCTGGTTGTTCTATCCATTATTAAAAGTGGGATATTGAATTTTTCCATTATTACTGTGTTGTTGTATATTTCTCCCTTCAGTTATATCAAGGTTTTATATATTATTGTGTTCTGATGTTGGTTAATATATATTTATAATTGTTCTATGAGGGGACTTTGACAAGTTTATGAAAGTGGAATTAAAAGATAAAAACAAAAAATATAACATTTATTTACAAACATAAGCTCCAAGTTCAAGACACTTTTATAAGCAATGATACCGGCCATTTAGTCCATCTCTAAAGAACTAAAGGTCTTGAGAATTTAACCATATCGGTGCAGTCTTTTTTACAATATTAACAGATGAAAAATAGGTACCCTTTATAGGTTTTTTAAGGTAAGAAAACAAAAGGAAGTCAGAAGGAGCCAAATCAGAACTGTAAAGTGGATATCTAATGATTTCCCATTGAAACTTTTACAAAATTACTCGTTTGCTGAGAGAAATGAAAAAGAGCATTGTCATGGTGGAGAAGTACTCTCTTTGAAGCTCTCCTGGGTGTTTTTCTGCCAATGCTTTGGCTAACTTTCTTAAAACACTTTCATAATAAGCAGACATTATTGTTGTTTGGCCCTCCTGAAAGTTCACAAGCAAAATGCCTTGACCATCCCAAAAAACACTTATCATGATTATTGCTCTTGACTACTCCATTTTTGGCTTTGACTGGATCATTTCCAAAACTTGGTAGCCATTGCTGTCATTGTGCTTTGTCTTCAGGATCATACGGGTTATGCCATGTTTCATCTTCTGTAATAATTCTTCCAAGAAATGTTTCAGGATCTTGATTCCACTTGGTTAAAATGTTTGTTCAAAGCTCTGCTCTTGTCTGCAACTGATCTTGGTTCAACAGTTTTGGCATACGTCAAGTGAAAAGTTTGCTCAATTTGAACTAATCAAGTATGCTGTGGAACGACTCTAGTAAATTTTTCAGTCCAGTTTTTTTTCAAATTGTATTTGTGTATCTGTATCTTTTGTTAGCTCATTAAGCATCTTAACACTTATTTTAAATTTTTCCTCAGATAGCTCCTAGATCTATGCTTCTGTAGGGCCAGTTACTGATGTTTTATACTGATTCTTACAGTGGACCATGTTTTCCTGTTTCTTTGTATGCATTTTGACTTGTTTTTGTATGCTTGCTTGTTTGTTTTGTTTTTGAGACATGATTTGTGCAGGGAAAGATCTTTACTGATCACCCTAGTTAGAAATCCTAGGACATCTCAAGTTGCATAAGACAGATATTAGTCCTTCAGGTAGACCTTCTATTAACTACAATGTTAGATACACAGTCCATTCTTTTAATTTTTCCTGAGGAGAATCTGTAGTGTGAGAGGTTTACTCCTGATTATTAAAGGTAAGAGAAATAAAGAAAGGGGCATGGGTAAGCACACAAAATGCCATGAGTATTCCTACCACTTTTGCTGGATATTTTTTAAAATTTCACTTTGGTCAAGGTGCTGTAACTTCCCCAATGATCTCAAGTTTTCACAAAAGTATGCTGGCCTGTATATTGTTGCAAACTCTGTCTGTAGGAGAATGTGCACTTAAATCTTCCTAGTGTAGTCTGCCTCTTGGTGATTTGACTCTCCTCTAGACTATTGATCAATCTCCTGTTATCATCTTGTTTCTTTTTACTATTTATTAATTTATCAACTATTTATATAAGTCATATCCCACTCAACAATAGCTCTTTTACTAAGTACTGTACTTTTTTTCTCATAGATTGCTGTATTAGTTTTCTAGGGCTACCATAATAAAACACAATAGATAAAGTGGCTTAGGTAAACAGAAATTTATTTTTTTACAGTTCTGGAGTATAGAAGTCCAAGATCCAGGTCTCAGCAGGTTTGCTTTTTCTGTGGCCTCTCTTTGGCTTTTCAGATGTCTGCCTTCTCACTCATTCATCACATCACATGGTCTTTCCTCCTTTCACATGCATCATTCACGTCTCTTTATGTGTAGAAATTCCTATACTTGTAAATACACCAATCAGATTAAATTAAAGTCCCCCTATCATTTAACCTTAATTACTTCTTAAAAGGTCCTACATTCAAATCTAGTTGCATTCTGAGGTTTTGGGAGTTGGAACTTTAACATATAAATTTGGGTGACACAAGTCAGTCAACAATATTTAATTGGTATTACTGACTGATCCAAAAATTTACAGATTACACAATAAAATATATTTGAGTCATTTATAGAGAAAGTATTTATTTAACCAAATACATGTATTTATGCATATTGTTCTTGTTTCTGTAATAAAAGGACTTGCTATTACTTGAAATTTTCAATTTTCTATTTGTCTTAAATTCCAAATCTAAGACAATTTTAATTGAGAATATAAGACATGATTTTTTTCATTCAAAATATAGGAATGACTGAATGTTTAAAAATGCAAGCAATTCTATCATTTCAATATATGAAGAGAATATGCTGTGGGGTTATTGAGCTACTAATTGCTAATTACTTTTAAAAACCTTTAATGAATATAAGTGTTTAAGCTAATATGATTCATTAATAGAAGAGTACTACAGTAAAAACACTCCCTCATTAGCCATACAAGGCTCAGCCATAAAGTAAACTCTTGAAAATATCTAACGCATATTAGACTTAACAGCCTAAGTGGTAGTACAGAATAGTTCTGTATTATATTTGATTTCTGCAAATTTTTTGTATAATTGCTCAGAATTAGCTAGAATAATGTGGATATAAAACAAAAATTCAACGTCTCACTGAGAATTTTTTACTTGTGAGTATTTCTAAGCATGTAGGTCATTCTACAATGGTAATCCTTTCTTTCCACAAAATGAATATGTTAAAATCTTGACTACACTTTGAAGGCAATATTTCACTTTCACGGCATTAAAAAAAGAAATACAAAATTCTTTCTTTTATCATTTTTTGAAGAGAGTAGGCCAAACTATCACTCAGAATTTTTAGAATATGGAATAAAGTCATCTTTTGTCCATTTTAAAATATTTAATAGTCCACTAGAATGTCAGCCATTTATTCATTTTTATTAGGTGATTTGAGAAGATAGAATATTTTGTGACATCTATGAGCTTATTTCAGTAAGTCAAAGAATGTTAGAGTTGTATATTGTAGTAATTAGTTCAACCCTACAATTAATCCTTCACAGATATTTATGAAATTAATATCATATGTCCTTATGTGATTATGTGTGTCTGAGGGAAACCTATAACTAGAAAAAGATTACAATACAATTGAAAGGGAACCATGTGAACAAATACGGAATGATTATCCAGTAACGTACCTTTAGTATAAATGATGTGGTCAAGTGGTGAAAAGGAGACTAAGATAACAAATGAAGTAAGATGAGGGTTATCAACTTTCTTAGAAGTAGCAATACTGAAAGTTTCCAATAGTGATTTTGAAGACATGGAATTGTTACCATGTGCACTAGAGTGAGATAAGTCATAAATCTTGAAATTATAAATGTGCTAAGTTGTTCAATGGATTGTCTTGGCTATAATAGCAAAGCCTTATGTATTATAAGCATTAAGGTAAAGCTGAGTCCTCTGGCTGCTTAGCTGATAAAGTCAAACAGTAGAACATATATTAATAATCAGCCATAACTCAAAAATTTTAAAGAATTGGTCGTTTGGGGCACCGCAAACCTTCACCAAAGCAATTTCACCTCTCACATCTTTAGTGTAAATATTTCTAACTATGATTAATTATAGATCATAGGTTCATTCTCACTGTAACATCTTTATTTTTTTTTCTCCATAGAGATTGATTGTAAATAACTACTTAATCTGTGAAGTATAGTATATAGTGGATAGTGTAATTAAACCCATAAATGTGGCAGCTTCGAATAAATGTGCTTTACTGCATGGTGAGAAAAGCAGTAGTACTACAAAGTCTGAACTGTGAGACCAATTTCCACTGTTCTTTAATTATCGGGCCAAAAAAACCCTGTTTACTCAGTATGAAATAAAGAAAAAAGTGGTAATAATTATACTAACATGATCCATGTAGATCTATTAGCTGGATATTTCAGAAGCCAACACTAGGTATGATTTTTAAATCAAAATTGCCTTCTTTGGTTCTATGAAATATTAACTAGCACGAAAATTTATAATTCTGTATTTTAATGTGCACTATGCAGCCGTGATCTTAGATCATTACTTTTAGATTTCACTGAAACAATAAAATACTTTGCTTTTGGGTAAAAGGGAAAATAATATGATATCACTGAATATTGAAATTCCATCATATCATTAATTCTGGTCATTACTACACTTCTCACTTCTCTTATCAAGCATAATTATCTCTTCAAACCAAATAACCTATTTTTTTCAGTTAATTAATTTCAAAAGAATTTTTTTATTTCATAAAAATTAATTTTTAAGTATATTGGAATAGAGATTTTGCCTTTGCAACAAGGACCTAAATTCACACATTTTATCATAATGACTCAAGTGCTTAAGCTAGAACATTTTTATTTTTTACAATAGTATTTCAAATTAGCCCATACAATCTTTGTAAAAAATTAATCCAGTTGATCTTTAACTATAATTTCAACATCCATCACATTTTAATATGACCTTAATAAAATGTTAGCCAGCTGTTGTACAATAGAAATTCATACATTAATATATTTTGCCTGAATTGTCAAACCTGTTCTAAATAACAATTCATTTAAATGATTTTTATTCCTCTGATTAGGTTCTGATAGAATATCATAAATCTAGTGAAATTCATCAAGAAAGTCCATATTTTAAATTGCAGATGTAGAACATTTATTAAGAGTCACATACTGTGATGAGAACTTTTAATGAGCTACCACAAAAAAACCTCATAACAACTCCATGAGATGCCTACTATTAATATCCTTATCCTACAAATGATGAAGAATGTGTATTTGCTTCTTTTCTCTTTTTTCTTAATTTTGTTTTAGAATCAGGGTATACACATGCAGAGTTATTACAAAGGTATATTGAACAATGCTGAGGTTTAGACTACAAATAAATCCGTCATCCAGGTAGTGAGCACAGTATCCAACAGACAGATTTTTTTCAACCTTTCCCCATGTTCCCTTCCCTACTTGTATTCCCCAGTGTCTATTGTTCCCATTTTTATAACCATGTTTACCCAATATTTAGGTACCACTTATAAGTGAGAACATGCAGTGTTTGGTTTTCTATTTCTGCATTAATGTGTTCAGAATAATAATTTATAACTGCATACATGTTGCTGCAAAAGACATGATTTCATTGTTTATGGCTGCATAGTATTCCACGGTATATATGTACCACAATTTCTTTATACAATCCACCACTGATGGGCACATGGGTTAATTTCATATCTTTGTAATTGTGAATAGTGCTGTGCTGTACATATGAGTACCTGTAGGACAGAGATTACATACTAGAAGAGAAAAGTCAAGAAAACTAGAAGCTAAAACAACACCCAGGACCTGTGTAGTGGCTCAAAATTTTTCCCAGATGCAAAGAAAGTTCATAGAAAAGAGTGCTCAAAATCTCTCCCAAAAGGAATTAACTTTATTTAAAGAGTGCAAAGAAATTCAAGGCTAAGATCACTCAAAGATAGCTTCTCTAAATGAAGAGTCAGATAGTTTACCAGCTGAAAAAGTGGAAAAGCCAACTAAGAGGAGCTTTTCTTGGTTTGCAGCAAATCTCACAGACTGGCTTCAAAAAGTACCTCTGACATTTTATAAACATATATCAAAATATTATATTCTACCTCATAAATATGTACAATTACTTGTGCATTTAATATTCAAAATTTAAAAAAAAACCTAGTTAAGCCAATACAAACATTAGACATTGAACTTATTTAAAGAAAAAAAAAAAACTATACCCTTACCTGAAGTTAATTGGTCTAGGCTATAAAGCAATTTATATTCTAGTGAATTGTTGAAAAAATCAGGAAACCAGTGAGCAATTCATGAAGACTCACAACTTGGTTTCATACAAAATGAGACAGATATATTAACAGACATATAGAGGAAATATGAAGTAAAAAAGAGTCCTACTCAATGACTGCAATTAAAGGGAGACTGTGCACATGTTTAAGGCTGAGTCTCCTAAGGAGTGACACCCAATATGTTCAAGAAACAACAGAAAATCACGATTTAAAAAGTAAAGGTAGATATAATGCCAATATCTCATCAAATGGAGAATATCAATACAGAAATAAAAATTAAAGAAAGAACCAAACTCAAATCCTGTAATTGAAATGTACAATGACCAAACTAAGACATTCACCAGAGGGGTTAAATAGTTTATTAGAACTAGCAGAAGAAAGAGGTAGAGAACATTGTGATAAAACAACATAGATTATTCAATATAAATATAAGAAAACAGAATGAAGACAAATGTACCAAGTCTCAGACAAACATGACACATCTTTATGTGCACTAACACAAATACAGTAAGAATACCAGTTGAGAGGAGAGAAGGAATGGATAGAGATCCACACTCAGACATATAGAAAAAAATGCTGGAGAAAATATTGAAAGTGGAAAAATAAAATTACTCACTACATACAGGGGAACAACAATAAGATTAAGAGCTGATTTCTCATCAGAAATAATTAAGACAAGAAGACAATGGGATGACATGTTCAAAAAGTGAAAAACGAAACAAAACAAATCAAAACACCGTTAACCAAGAATCTTTTACAAGGAAATCCCATCTTTTAAAAACCAAGGTGAGATTAGATGGCATTCTAAGTCAATCAAAAAGAATTATTTGGTAGTAAAAATGCCTTAATACAAATACTAAAGGAATTTTCTTGGTTTGAAATCAATGAGAAGGAATCCACAAACAACTAGAAATTGTAAATATAATAAGCTCTCTACAATTTTGCTTTCCTTTCTTCTTTTAGCTTCTTTAATGAACATAACATTTTATAAAGTAATCATTGTAACACTACAATATAAGGTTTAAAAATTTATGGATGTCATATGCACAATACTAACAACACAAAATAGATGGGTAAGCATTATGAGATTAACATTTTTATATCTTTCTGAAATTAAGTTAACATATATCTAATGTACATTCTGATACATTAAGATGTTGTCTTACTCCATTTATGGTTGCTATAATGGAATAACAAAGATTAGGTAATTATTTTAAAAACTTGATTTGGCTCACAGATATGGGGGCTAGTAAGTCTAAAAGTTTGGTGCCAGCATCTACTGAGAGTCATCATTCTATAGCAGAATGGGGAAAAAAGTCAAGTAAGTATGCAAGACAGAGAGATAAATGGGGCTAAACTTATCATTTCATTAGGAGCCAACTTTCATTATAACTAACCCACTTCCCAATAACAGGATTAAACCATTTATGGGGGTGCAGCCCTCATGAACTAATTAACTGTTAAAGGTCCCAACTCTTAATACATTAATACTGTTAAATGACAGTTACATTTCCAAAACATGAACTTTGAGGGACATATTCAAACCTTTGGAAGACATATTCAAACCTTTGGAGATGTATATGTGGTAATCCAAAGAGTGAACAATAAGACATTACCTCAAAAAACATAGTAAAATAGCCATTAAAGAAATAAAAAGTTACAGAATAAAATATTGTCTTAATCCAGAAGAAAGCAGTAAAAAAGAGTAGAAGACAAAATTGAATTGAGACATATAGAAAACATAAATGAAAATGACACGCACGTTTGCTTGGTAAACTTTCCTCCATCCCTTTATTTTGAGCCTATGTTTGTCTTTGCACGTGAGATATGTCTCCTGAATACAGCACACCAGTGGTTCTTGACTCTTTATCCAATTTGCCAGTCTGTTTCTTTTCATTGGGGTGTTTAGCCCATTTAAACTTAAAGTTAGTATTATTATGTGTGAATTTGATCCTGTCATCATGCTGCTGTTTACTTATTTTGCTCACTAGTTGAATCAGTTTCTTCATAATGTCATTGGGCTTTATATTTTGCTGTGTTTTTGCAGTGACTGGTACCAGGTTTTCCTTTCCATATTTAGTGCTTTTTTCAGGAGCTCTTGCAGGGCAGGCCTGGTGGTAATAAAATCCCTCAGCATTTGCTTGTCTGGAAAAGATTTTATTTATCCTTTGCTTAAGAAGTTTAGTTTGGCTGGATATGAAATTCTGGGTTGAACATTCTATCCTTTAAGAATGTTAAATTTTGGCCCCCAATATCTCCTGGCTTGAAGAGTTTCTGCTGTGATGTTTGCTGTTAGTCTGATGAGCTTCCATTTGTAAGTGACCTGGCCTTTCTCTCTGGCTTCCCTTAACAGTTTTTCCTTCATTTTGACCTTGGAGAATCTGACGATTTTATGTCTTGGGGTTGGTCTTCTCATGGAGTATCTTAATGGTGCTCTCTGTATTTCCTGAATTTTCATGTTGGACTGTCTTGCTACGTTGGGGAAGTTCTCCTGAATAATATCCTGAAGTGTGTTTTCCAGTTGTTTCCATTCTCCCAATCTCCTTCTTGTACTCCAGTCAACTGTAGGTTCAGTCTCTTTGTAACGTCTTATATTTATTGGAGGTTGTGTTTATTTCTTTTTATTCTTATTTCTCTAATCTTGTGTGCATGCCTTATCAAAAAGTGGGCAAAGGATATGAACAGACACCTCTCAAAATAAGACATTTATGCAGCCAGAAAACATGAAAAACAGCTCAACATCACTGATTATCAAAGAAATGCAAATCAAAACTACAATGAGATACCATTTCATGCCAGTCAGAATGACAACTATTAAAAAGTCAGGAAACAATAGATGCTAGTGAGGCCATGGAGAAATAGGAATGCTTTTATACTGCTGATGGGAATGTAAATTCGTTCAACCATTATGGAAGACAGTATGGAAATTCCTCAAGAATGTAGAACCAGAAATACCATTTGACCCAGCAATCTCATTACTGGGTATATACCCAAAGGAATATAAATCATGCTCCTATAAAGACACATGCATACATATGTTTATTGCAGCACTATTTACAATAGCAAAGACATGGATCCAGCAAAAATGCCCATCAATGAAAATGTCCCAACCCTTGCTAGAAAGACCAACATTTTAATGCAGGAAATGCAGAGAGCCCTTGCAAGATACTATACAAGACAAGTATCCCCAACATACATAGTCATCAGATTCTCCAAGGTCAAAATGAAATAAAAAGATAAGAGCAGAGAGAGAGAGAAGAGGCAAGTCACCTACAAAGGGAACCCAACAGGCTATCAATGAACCTTTCAGCAGAAACTTCACAAGCCAAAGAGATTGGTCGCCTATATTCAGCATTCTTAAAGAAATTCCAACCAAGAATTTAATATCCAGCCAAGCTAAGCTTCATAAGTGAAGTAAAAATAAGACTCTTTCCAGACAAGAAAATGCTGAGGGAATTTGTTACTGTCAGACTTGCCTTACACAGGTTCTGAAGGGACTGGTAAACATGAAAAGAAAAGACCATTACCAGCCAACAAAAAAAAAACACACTGAAGTGCATAGATCATTGAAACTATTAAGCAACTACACAGTCATGTCTGCATTATAACCAGCTAACAACACAATGATAGGATCAAATCCACATATATCAATACTAACCTTGAATGTAAATAGGCTAAATGCCCCAATTAAAAGGCATAGAGTGGCAAGTCAGAAAGAGAAGCATGACCCAACTGTATGCTGTCTTCAGGAGGCCCATTTCACATGGAATTATACCCATAGTATCAATCTACAGAGATGAAGAAAAATCTAACGAGCAATTGAAAAACAGATGAAAGCAGAGGTTGCTATTCTCATTTTAGACTAAACAGACTTTAACAACAATCAAAGACAAAGAGGGTTATTACATAATAATAAAAGGTCCAATTCAACAAGAGCATCTAACTATTCTAGATATATATATACCCAGCACTGGAGCACTCATTCATAAAACAGGTTCTTAGAGATCTCCAAAGAGACTTAGATAACCACAAAATAATAATGGGACTGCAACACCCCATTGGCAGTATTAGAAATATCATCAAGGCAAAAAACTAACAAAGATATTTGGGACCTGGCCTCAATGCTTGACCAAATGGATATGATATGGTTTGGCTCTGTGTTCCCACCGAAATCACATCTCATATTATAATCCCCAGGTGTTGAGAGAGGAATATGGTAGGAGGAGATTGGATCATGGTAACTGTTTCCCCCATGCTGTTCTCATGATAGTGAGTGAGTTATCACGAGATCTGATGGTTTTATAAGTGTTTGGCAAGTTCCTCCTTGCTCGCTCACTCTTTCTCTCAACACTATGTAATATGTGCCTGCTTCCCCTTCTTCCATGATTGTAAGTTTCCTGAGGCCTCCTCAGCCATGCAGAACTGTGAGTTAATTGAACCTCCTTTGTTTATGAATTATCCAGTCTTTGATATTATCTCTATAGCAGTGTGAAAACGGACTAATACAAACCTAACAGACACCTACAGAACTCTCCACATAAAACAATAGAATATACATGCTCCTCCTCCTCATATTGCACATGACACATACTCTAAAATTGGCCATACAATCAGCCATTAAACAATTCCCAGTAAATTCACAAAACTAAAGTCATACAAGCTACACTCTAGGGACTCTGTGCAATATAAATAGAAATTGATACTAAAAATATCACCCCAAACCATACAATTACATGAAAATTAAAGAACTAGCTCCTGAATGACTTTTGTTCAAACAATAACATTAAAGTAGAAATCAAGAAATTATTTGAAACTTATGACAACAAAGACACAACATACTAGAATATCTAGGACACAGCTAAAGCAATTTTAAAAGGAAAGTTTATACTGCTAAACACCCGGATCTCAAATTAACAACTAGATATCACATTAGAGGAAATAGAAAACAAGAGGAAACCAACCTCAAAGCCAGCAGAAGACAAGAAATAACCAAAATTAGATCTGAACTGAAGGAAATTGAAATTTATGAAAGCATACCAAAGATCAATAAATCCAAGAGTTGGTTCTCTGAAAGAATAAAAAATATTTATAGACTGCTAGCTAGACTAAGAAAGAAAACAAGAGAGAGGATCCATAAAACATGATCAGAAATGACAAAAGGGACATTACCACCAAACCCACAAAAATACAAAAATCACTCAGAGACTACTATGGCCAGCTCTATGCACACAAGCTACAAAACCAAGAAGAAACTGATAACTTCCTGGAAATATACAATCTCCCAATATTGAACAAGAAAGAAATTGAATCCCTGAACAGACCTATAATAGGTTCCAAAATTGAATCAGTAATAAATAGCCTACTAACCTGAAAAGGCCAGGACCAGACAGATTCACAGCTGAATTCTACCAGATGTACAAAGAAGAGCTGATACCAATCCTACTGAAACTACTGCAAATAATTGAGGCAGAAGATCTCCTTCCTAATTTATTCTATGAGGCCAGCATCATCCTGATACCAAAACCTGGCAAGACACACAATAAAAAGATAAATATCTTGTTCTTTAGGCCAATATATTTGATGATCACAGGTGTAAATATCTTCAACATAATACCAGCAAATTAAAACCAGCAGCATATCAAAAAGCTAATCCACCATGATCAAGTAGACTTTATTCCTGGGAAGTAAGATTGGTTCAACATAGGCAAATCAATATATGTGATTCATTACACAAACAGAGCTAACAACAAAATCACATGATTATCTCAATAGATGCAGAAAAGGCATTCTGTAAAATGTAACAACCCATCATGTTTAAAACTCTCAACAGACTAGGCATTGAAGAAATCTACCTCAAAATATTAAGAATAATCTATGACAAATCCAGAGCTAACACCATATTGAATGAGCAAAAACTGGAAACATTCACATTTAGAACCAAAACAAGACAAGGAGGTCCACCCTCACCACTCCTATTAAACATTGTACTGGAAGTCCTAGCCAGAGTAATTGGGCAGGAGAAAGAAATGAAAGGCATGCAAACAGGAACAGGGAAGTAAAATTGTCTCTTTGCTGATGATATCATTTTATGCCTAGAAAACCCTATAGTTTGTGCCCCAAAGCTCCTCAATTTGATAAATCACTTCAACAAAGTTTCAGGATACACAATCAATGTAAAAAATTGGTATCATTTCTATACACCCACAATGTCCAAGCTGAGATCCAAACCAAGAATGCAATTCCATTTACAATAGCCACAAAAAAGAAAAAAAGATGTAGAAATACAGTTAACCAGGGAAGTGACAGATCTGTACAATGAGAAAGACATATCTTTTCTGAAAAAAATCAGATATGAAACAAACAAATGGAAAAGCCATCCATGATAATGCATAGGAAGAATTAATATTGTCAAAATGGTCACAATATCCCAAGCAATTTACTGACTCAATGCTATTCTTATGAGTCTACCAATGCTATTCTTTACAGATTTGGACAAAACTATTCTAAAATTCTTATGGAACCAAAAACAAGCCCAAATAGCCAAAGTAATCTTAAGCAGAAAGGAAAAAGAAGAGGCATTATGTTACCTAACTTCAAACTCTACCACAAGCCTACTGTAACCAAAAGGGCATGGTACTGGTACAAAAACAGATACATAGAAAAATAAAACAGAATAAATAACCCAGAAATAAAGTTACACACTGAAAATAATCTGATCTCCAACAAAGTAAGCAAAAACAGTCAATGGGGAAAGGACTCCCTATTCAATAAATGGTGCTGGGATAACTGGCTAGCCATATGCAGAAGATTGAAACTGGACCCAATCTTTATATTATACACATAAATTAATTTAAGATGAATTAAAACCTCAAATGTAAAAACTAAAATTATAAAATCCCTGAAAGATTACCTAGGAAGTATCATTCTGGACATAGGCCTGGCAAAGTTTCACGATGAAGACACCAAAAGTAATTGTAGCAAAAGCAAAATTGACAAATGAGACTTACTTAAAGAGCTGCACAGCAAAAGAAACTGTCAACAGAGTGAATAGATAACCTACAGAATGAGAGAAAATATTTGCAAACTATGCATCTGACAAGGATCTAAATCTCAAATTTGTAAGGAACTTAAACTAACAAGGCCAAAAAAAAAAAAAAAAACCTTTAAAAAGTAGGCAGAGGAAGTGAACACTTTTCAAGAAAACCCACCGACATAGCCAACAAGCATATGAAAAAAAAATGTTCAATATCACTAATAATCAGAGAAATGCAAAAAAAAAAAAAAAAAATTCCAATGAGATTCCATCTCACTCCAGTCAGAATGTCTACTACTGAAAAGTCATAAAATCACAGATGCTGGTGAGGTTGCAGGAAAATAGAATTCTTATGCACTGCTGATGGAAATGTAAACTAGTTTATCCTTTGTGGAAAGCAGTGTGGTGACTTCTCGCAGGACTTAAAACAGAACTACCATTTGACTCAGCAACTCCCGTTAAGGAAAGTCAGGGACCCTGAATGGAGGGATCGGCTGAAGCCATGGCAGAAGAAGAACATAAATGGTGAAGATTTCACGGACATTTATTAGTTCCCCAAATTAATACTTTTATAATTTCTTACACCTATCTTTACTGCAATCTCTGAACATAAATTGTGAAGATTTCATGGACATTTATCACTTCCCCAATCAATACTCTTATAATTTACTATGCCTGTCTTTTCTTTAATCTCTTAATCCCATCATCTTCATAAGCTGAGGATGTATGTCACCTCAGGGTCCTGTGATGATTGCATTATCTGCACAAATTGTTTGTAGAGCATGTGTGTTTGAACAATATGAAATCTGGGCATCCAAAAGGAACAGGACGGCTGCATATTTTCAGGTAACAAGGGAGATAACCACTGGGCCTGACTGCCTGTGGGTCCCAACAGAACAGAGTCATATTCCTCTTCTTACAAAACCCAATAGGAGAAATATCACTGAATTCTTTTTCTCAGCAAGGAACAGCCCTGAGAAAGAGAATGAATTCCTAGGGGAAGGTCTCTAAAATGGCCGCTCTGGGAATGTCTTATATGGTCTTACACGGTTGCAGATAAGGGATGAAATAAGCCCTTGTCTTCTGTAGCGCCCCCAGGCTTATTAGGATTAGGAAATTCCTGCCTAGTAAATTTTAGTCAGACCAGTTGTCTGCTCTCAAACTCTGTCTCCTGATAAGATGTTATCAATGATAATGCATGCCCAGTGGGATATGAAACTTCAGCAATTCTAATTTCGCCCTGGTCCTGTGATCTTGCTCTGCCTCCATTTGCCTTGTGACATTTTATTGCCCTTGAAGCATGTGATCTTTGTGACCCACACCTTATTTGTACACCTTTCCCCTTTTGAAATCCATAACAAAAACTTGCTGGTTTTGTGGCTCAGGGGGCATCACAGAACCTGCGGACATGTGATGTCTCCCCTGGACACCCAGCTTTAAAATTTCTCTCTTTTGTACTCTTTCCCTTTATTTCTCAGACTGGTCGATACTTAGGGAAAATAGGAAAGAACCTATGTTGAAATACTGGGGGCTGGGTCCCCCAATAAACTCCATAATTGGGTATACATCCAAAGGAATATAAATTGTTCTACCATAAAGACACATGCCCTGGTATATTCATTGCAGCACTATTCGCAATAGAAAATACATGGAATCAATGTAAATGCCCATCAATGGTAGATTGGATAGAGAAAATGGACTACATGTGCACCATGGAATACCATGCAACCACAAAAAGAACGAGAGGTTCTTTGTAGCAACATGGATGGAGGTGGAGGCCATTATTCTAAGCAAACTAATGTAGGAACAGAAAAACAAATACTGAATGTTATCACTTACAAGTGGGAGGTAATCACGGAGTATACATGAAAACAAAGAAGGGAACAGCAGACACAGGGACCTACGTGAAGGTGGAGGGTGAAAGTGGGCTGAGGGTTGAAAAACTACCTATTGGGTACTATACTTATTACCTGGTGATAAAATAATCTGTAAACCAAGCCCCTTTGACATGTAATTTACTTGTATAAAAAAACCTGTACAAATGCCCCTGAACCCAAAATAAAAGTTTTTTCAAAAAAAGTAAATAGAAAACAATAAAGTAAAATATATTAAACTTTTAAAATAAAAGGTACTTTCTCTAGTTAATAAAAATAAAAAATAAAATTAAACATTCCCTAGGATCTGCCATATGCTAGGCCATAAAATGGTTCTCAACAAATTTGAAATTATTAAAATCACATAAGGTATGTTTTTCCATGAAGACTGAGTGAAATTAGAAATTAATATCATAAAGAAATTTGGAAAATTAAAAATTGTTTGGTAATTAACACACTCCTAAATAATTAATGTGTGGAAGAAGATATCCTAAGGGAAATTACAAAAAAATTGGAGTTGAATGAAAATGAAGACAGAACATATCAAAACTGACAGGATGAAGCAAAATAGTCCTTAGAGAAAAAAAAATATTGTAATTATCTACATTCAAAAGAAAAAATTCTCAATGTATTAGCCTAATCTCATGACATTGGAAAAACAAAAGCAAACTAAATGCAAAGGAAGTGGAAGGTAATAAAAGGGATTAGAGTAGAAACTAATAAACTAGAGAAAAGAAAAACGTTGAAGAAAAATCAACGCAACTAAAACTTGGTTCTTTAAGAAGATGAACAAAATTTATAGTCTTTTAGTTAGAGTAGCTGAGAAAGAAAGAGAGAGATGACTCAAAGTACTAAAATCCCCAATGAAAGAGGACACAGTTGACCTTAAAGAAATCACAATCATTATAAAAGAATATTATGATCAGCCATATTTCAACAAGTTAGGTAAATTAGTTGAAATGAAGAAATTTCTAGAAAGATAAAAACTACCGTCGTGACTAAGGATGAAATAGAAAATCTAAATCAACTTATAACAATTACAGGGATTAAATTACTAATGTAAAAATAAAAATACAGAAAAAGAAACGACCAGTCCTATGTCTTCACTGATAAATTTTAGCACATAATCAAGATAATGAATTCTACTTTTTCAAAAACACTTTGAAATAAATAGAGATTATGGAATATTTTCCAACTCATTTCATGCGTCTAGTACTAATCTGATATCAAAATCAGACAAAACATTACAAGGAAAAACATGACAAATCAGGGTCTGGGAAAAAAATGCAGATAGAAGGCAGGAATAACTTGAAGCTCCCACTCAGATAGACAGAGCACCATGTGGAGACTCATGTTGTAAACTTTTTCTCCAAGAACTACTGCAGTGTTCCTGCAGCATCAGGAAAGCTGAGACAATCCACAGACATTTGAACAGAGTGAATTGATGCTGCAGGTTCCGTGCAACAACAGAGAAACTCTGAAGATGAAGAATATAATTTATTGGGAGCTCTGTGGCCCCGCCCACCACATGACCCTAGAGAAAACATGTATCCTCCTATAATACTGCAGCTGATGGACTCTTGAAAGCACCACCTCCTGGCTGGAGGCCAACAAACACAAAACCAGTACACTTACCAAAAACACAAGTAAGGTTCCTCACAGAGTCCACTTCATTTTCTTGCTAACTCCACTGGAGCAGGTGCTGGTATCCACGGCTGAGAGACCTGAAGACAGATCACATCACATTGAGAGGAGGTTTCAGCTGGGCTTCCTGTGTCGAGTAGGAACTCAGAAAGCTATGAAACTCAGTCATTTCCTGCATTATGACTGACTTCAGTCCTGGATGAATAATACTGAAGATATATGCTTAAAATATTCCTAACACCAGGATTTATGCATGTGTTTTCTTCCCCAAGAAAGCTATAAACAGGGAAAAGTTTGCTGTAAGTTTCCCTGTGTCCTCTCTCCCTCTCTCCCTTCCTCCTCCCCCAAAACTAAAGTAAAAGGAATGTTAACTGCCCGTTTTTCTGTGATCGGCAGACCTTATCTATACTCCCAATTTCAATTCCTTGTAAACATACTTCGTACAGTCCTGTAAGAACCTGTCTCCTTTGCCATGCCTCTGCAAGGTCATAAAGTAGATAAAACCTAGGTTGCAATTCCAGTTTTCCTCAAGATCTAAGACATATTACAAATGATTAATTGCCTTTGTTTCTCGCTCTGGTAACATCTTCCTGCAACATGTCTTTCCTGCCTTAAAGAGTTTAAAAAGCAATTGTATAATCTAACTCTGGCTACCCGTTCGGGACCCCTTCTATGCTGTGGAAGCTTTGTACTTTCACTCTGCTCAATAAAGCCTACAGCTTTTTCTCACTGTTGGTCCATGTCTCTATGACTTGCTGTGGTCAGCCGCCACACCAATTCTTTGGCATGGCTAGGCAAGAACCTTAGGCGTTACAACATGACTCTTTGCAAACACACCACAGTACCAGCCTAGAGCCCAGTAGCTTCGCTAGGTGGCTAGATCCAGAAGAGAAATAATAAGCACTGCAATTTGGCTCTCAGAAAGCCACATTACTAGGGGAAGGGGGAGAGCACTAAATCATGGGAGCACCCCATGGGACAAAAGAATTTGAACAGAAGCCCTTCAGTCTCAGATCTACCCTTTGTCATAGTGTACCAAAATGAGAAAGAACCAGAAAATCAATTCTGGTAATATCACAAAACAAGGTTCTTTAACATCCCCAAAAGATCACACTAACTCACCAGCAATGGATCCAAACCAAGACAAAGGCTCTGAATTGCCAGAAAACAAATTCTGAAGGTAAATTATTAAGCTAATCAAGCAGTCACCAGAGAAGGTAAAGTCTAACTTAAAGAAATAAAAAAAGATACAGGATATGAATAAAGAAATTTCCGGTGAAATAGATAGCATAAATAGAAAACAAACACAACTTCTAGAAATGAAGGACACACTTAGAGAAATGCAAAATGCCACTGGAATGTCTCAGCAACAGAACCCAACAAGTAGAAGAAAGAACTTCAGAGCTCATAGACAAGACTTTCAAATTAATCCAATCCAACAAAGACAAAAAAATTTTTTAAATGAATAAAGCCTCCAAAAAGTTTGGGATTATGTTAAATGACCAAACCTAAAAATAATTGGTGTTTCCGAGGAAGAAGAGAAATCTAAGTTTGGAAAACATATTTGAGAGAACAATCAAGGAAAACTTCCCTGGCCTTGCTAAGGATCTAGACATACAAATACAAGAAGCACAAGAAGCTTAAAGAACATCTGGAAAATGCATTACAAAAAGATAATTGCCTCACACATAATCATCAGGTTATCTAAAGTCAAGACAAAGCAAAGAATCTTGAGAGCGGTGAGGCAAAAGCATCAGGTAACCTATGAACGAAAACCTATCAGAATAATAGCAGATTTCTCAGCAGACACTCTGCAGGTTAGAAGGGATTGAGGTCCTATCTTTAGCCTCCTCAAACAAAACAAATATTAGCCAAGAATTTTGTATCCAATGAAGCTAAGCTTCATAAATGAAGGAAGGATACAGTCTTTTTCAGACAAACAAATGCTGAGAGCATTCACCACTACCAAGCCATCACTACAGAAACTGCTAAAAGGAGCTCTAAACCTTGAAATAAATCCTCTAAATCCACCAAAATATACTATCTTAAAGCAAATCTCACCAGACCTATAACAAAATAACACAATGAAGATAAAACAAGGTACTCAGGCAACAAATAACACAATGAATAGAATAGTATCTCACATCTCAATACTAACATTGACTGTCAATGGCCTAAATGCTCCACTTAAAACATAAAGAATGATAGAATGGAAGAGAATTCACCAACAAAATATCTACTGTCCTCAAGAAACTCACAAGACACATAAAGATTCATATAAACATAAAGGAAAGAGGTGGAAATAGGTATTTCATGAAATTGGACACCAAAAGCTAGAAGAAGTAGCTATTCTTATATCAGACAAAACAAACATTAAAGCAAAAGCAGTTAAAAAAGACAAAGAGGGACATTATATAATGACACTGACAGCACTAGACAGGTCATCAAGACAGAAAAACAACAAAGGAACAATAGACTTAAACTACACCCTAAAACAAATGGATTTAACAGATACTGACAGAACATTCTACCAAACAACTGCAGAATATAAATTCTATTATTCAGCACATGGAACACTCTCCAATATAAACCATATGATAGGCCATAAAACAAGTCTCAACAAATTTAAGAAAAACAAAATCGTATTAAGTACTCTCTTCAGACCACAGTGGAATAAAATTGGAAATCAATTCCAAAAGGAACCCTCAAAACAATGCGAATTCCTAGAAATTAAATGATCTGCTCCTGAATGATCATTGGGTAAACAATGAAATCAAGGTAGAAATTTAAAAATTCTTTGAATTGAATGATAATAGTGACACAACATATCAAAACCTCTGGGATACAGAAATTGCGGTGCTAAGAAGAAAGTTCATAGCATTAAATGCCTACATCAAAAAGTCTGAAAGAGCACAAATAGATAATCTAAGTAAGAGGAGGCTCCAGCCAGGCTTCCTGGGTCAAGTAGGGGCTCAGAAAGCTGTGAAACTCACTCATTTCCTGCAACAGGATTTACTTTGGTCCTAGACGAATAATATTGAAGATATATGCTTAAAATATTCCTAACATCAGAATGTGGGCATGTGTTTTCTTCCCCAAGAAAGCTATAAACAGTGAAACTTTTGCTGTGTAAGCTTCCTTGTGTCCTCTCTCCCTTTCTCCCTTCCCCCTCCCCTGAAACTAACAAGAAAGTTAAAAGCCAGTTTTTCTGTGATCAGCAGACCTTATCTATGCTCCCAATTCCAATTCCTTGTGAACATAATTTGTAAAATCCTGTGAGATCCTGTCTCTTTTGCCATGCTGCTGCAAGGTTATAAAGTAGATAAAATGTAAGTTACAATTCTGGTTTTCCTCAAGATCTAAGACATGTTAATTGTCTTTGTTTCTTGCTCTGGTAACATCTTCCCGCTGCACGTATTTCCCACCTTAAAGAGTTTAAAAGGTGATTAAAAAATCTAACACTGGCTACCCGCTTGGGACCCCTTGCACACTGTGGAAGCTTTGTACTGTCACTCTGCTCAATAAAGCCTACAGCTTTTGTTATCTAGGTCCGATCCATGTCTCTCTCTCACCACAGGTTGCCGTCACACCAAATCTTCGGTGTGGCTGAGGCAAGAATCTTTGGCGTTATATAAGGTCACACCTCAAGGAATGAGAGAAATCAGAACAAACCAAGCCCAAACCCAGGAGCAGAAAAGAAATAACCAAGATCAGAGGAGAACTCAATGAAATTCAGACAACAACAACAAAAATACAAAACGTAAATAAAGCAAAAAGCTGGTTCTATAAAAAGATACATAAAATTAGTAGACCATTAGCAGCATTCACCAAGAAAAGGAGAAGATCCAAATAAGCTCAATTAGAAACAGAATGGGAGATATTACAACTGATATCATAGAAATACAAAGGATCATTTGAGGCTGTTATGAACATAAACTTTACGTGCATAAACTAGAAAACCTAGAGGAGATGGATAAATTCCTGGAAATATACAATCCTTCTAGATTAAACCAGGAAGAAATAGAAACTCTAAGTATACCAATAACAAGCAGCAAGACTGAAATGATAATTAAAAAATGCCAACAAAAACAAGTCCAGGACCAGACAGATTCACAGCTGAATTCTATCAGATATTCAAAGAAGAATATCTACCAATCTTATTAACACTATTCCAGAAGATAGATAAAGAGGGAATCCTCCCTAAATCATTCTGTGAAGCCAGTATCACCCTAATACCATAACCAGGAAAAGACAAAACAAAAAAGAAAACTACAGATGAATATAGATGCAAGATTCTCAACAAAAATTAGTTAACCGAATCCAACAGCATAACAAAATGATAATGCGGGCTAGGAATGGTGGCTTATGCCTGTAATCCCAGCACTTTGGGAGGCTGAGGTGGGCGGATCATCTGAGGTCAGGAGTAGAAGACCAGCCTGGCCAACATGGCGAAACCCCATCTCTACCAAAAATACAAAAATTAGCTGGATGTGGTGGCGGTCGCCTGTAATTGCAGCTACTCAGGCAGCTGAAGCAGGGGAATAGCTTTAAACTGGGAGGCAGAGGTTGCAGTTAGTTAAGATCATGCCACTGCATTCTAGCCTGGGAGACAAGAGTGAAATTCCATCTCAAAAAAATAAAAAAAAGAGACAGAGAGCGAAAAAAAAAAATGGTAATCCATCATGATCAAGCAGGTTTTATACCAGGGATGCAGGGATGGCAGGGATGGTTTAACATAGGCAAGTCAATAAATGTGATACACCACATAAACAGAATTAAAAACAAAAATCACAAGATCATCTAAATAGATGCAGAAAAAGCATTTGAAAAAATCCACTGTCTCTTTAAGATTAAACCCTCAATACAAGTGGCATGGAACGAACATATCTTAATGATAATAAAAACCATCTATGACAAACCCACAGCCAACATTATACTGAATGGGGAAAAGTTTAAAGCATTCTCCTTGAGAACTGGAATAAGACAAGGATGCCCACTTTTACCACCTCCATTCAACATAGTACTGGAAGTCCCAGTCAAAGCAATCAGACAAGAGAAAGAAAGAAACGAAAGACATCCAAATCCATAAAGATAAAATCAAACTGTCACTGTTTGCCGAGGACATGATTATACCTCGAAACCACTAAGACTCATCCGAAAATCTCCTAGAACTGGTAAATTAACTCAGCAAAGTTTTAGGATACAAAATTAACGTACACAAATCAGTAGCTCTGCCATATGTCAACAGTGACCAAACTGAGAATCAAATCAAGAACTTTAACCACTTTTACAATAGCGCAAAAAAAAAAAAAAAAAAAAAAAAAAAAAAAAAAAAAAAAAACCGGGAATATACCTAACCAAAGAGGTAAAAGACCTCTACAAGGAAAACTACAAAAGACTTCTGAAATAAATCATAGATGACACAAACAAATGGAAAAACATCCCATGCTCATGGATGGGTAGACTCGATATTGTGAAAATGATCATACTGCCAAAAACAATCTAACAATTCAATGCACTTCCCCTCAAAATATCACCATAATTCTTCACAGAACTACAGAAAACAATCCTAAACTTCATATGGAACCAAAAAAGATCCCACATAGCCAAAACAAGACTAAGCAAAAAGAACAAGTCTGGAGGCATTACATCATCTGTCTTCAAACTATACTATAAGGCCATAGTCACCAAAATAGCATGGTACTGGTATAAAAATAAGTATATAGAACAATAGAACAGAATTGAGAACCCAGGAATAAAGTCAACTACTTACAGGTGACTGATCTTCAACAAAGCAAACAAAAATATAAAGTTGGGAAAGGACAGCTTATTCAACAAATTGTGGTGGGATAATTGGCAAGCCAAGTGTTGAAGAATAAAAGTGGATCTTCATTTCTCACCTTATAAAAAAATCAACTCAAGATGGATCAAAGACTTAAAGACTTGAAACCATAAAAATTCTAGAAGATAACATTGGAAAAGACTTTCTAGACATTGGCTTAGGCAAACACTTCATGACCAAGAACCCAAAAGCAAATGAAACAAAAACAAAGATAAATGGATGACAATTAAACTAAAAAGTTTCTGCACAGCAAAAGAAACAGTCAGCAGAGTAAACAGACAACCCACATAATGGGAGAAAATCTTCAAAATATATACATCTGGCAAAGGACTAATATCCAGAATCTACAAAGAACTCAGACAAATCAACAAGAACACACACACACACACACACACACACACACACACACACAAAAACAATCGCATCAATTAGTGGCTAAGGACATGAATAGACAATTCTCAAAAGAAGATATACAAATGGCCGACAGAAAAAATGAAAAACTGCTGAACATCACTAATGTTCAGATAAATGCAAATCAAAAGCACAATGTGATACCATCTTATTTCCTTTTTTTATTTTTTTCAACAAAAAAAATAAAAAAATAAATAATAGATGTTGGCATGCATGTGGTCAAAAGGGAACACTTTTCCACCATTGGTGGGATTGTAAACTAGTACAACCTCTATATAAAACAGTGTGGAGAGTTCTTAAAGAACTAAAAGTAGAACTACCATTTGATCTAGCAATCTCACTACTGGGTATCTACCCTGAGGAAAAGAAGTCATTACACAAAAAGGACACTTGCACGTGCATAGTTATTTATAGTAGCACAATTCATTACAAAAAAATTTGCAGCTCAAATGCCCATCAATTAATGAATGTATAAACAAAATGTGGTAGATAGATAGACAGATAGATAGATAGATACACACACATATATCATGGAATACTACTCAGCCATATAAAGGAATGAAATAATGGCATTTGTAGCAAATGGAATGAAATTAGGGACCATAATTCTAAGTGAAATAACACAGGAATGGAAAACAAAACATTGTATGTTCTCACTCATAAGTGGGAACTAAGCTGTGAAGACACAAAGCCTTAAGGATGATACTATTGGCTTTGGGGACTCAAGAAAAAGGGTGGGGGTGGAGTGAGGGATAAAAGACTACACATTGGATATAGCGTACATTGCTCAGGAGACGGGTGCACCAAAATCTCACAAATCACCACTAAAGAACTTATTCAGGTAAGTATATATACACACACACACACACACACTATATATATATATATGTGTACATATATATACACGTATATATATATAAAGAACTATTAATAACCTAGAGAAAATGAAAATGACAAATCAATATTTGTTATCAATAGAAAGACAAAAGTCATTAACAAAATACTAGTATACCCAAGCCAGAAATATATAAAAAGGATTATACACCATGAACAAGATTTATTTTAAATTTAAATGTCTTTTTAAAGTTCCAAAATTATTAATGTAATGCACCATTGCAATAAAGTATCAAAACAACATGTCATATCAATAGACTCAGAATACACATTTTACAAACCTCAACAATACTTAGTGATAAAAAAAATATACTCAACAAACTAGTAATAGACGGTAATTTCTTTAACCTGATAAAATTCCTTATTAAAAATCTGTAACAAAAATCATACTTAATGTTAAGAGATTGAATGCCATCCCTCTAAAATCAGAAGTAAGGCAAGATTGTCCATTCTTTTCACCTCTATTCAACATTTCACTGGAGGTTCTGGTAGGGCAATTGGATGAGCAAATAAAATAAAAGGCATCCAGATTGGAAAGAAAGAATTTGAAGTGTTTCTATTTGCAGATGACATTATCTTACATAAAGGGAATTCTAAGTAATCTACCAAAAATTATTAGAACTAATAAACAACTTTATCAATGTTGGTGGACGTGAGATTTATAGCAAGGAATAATAGAAAATGAAATTAAGAAAACAATTCTTTGATACTGGAATGCAAAACAAAATACCTAGCAGTAAATGTCATAAAAGAAGTGCAAAACTTATTCTGTGAAAACTACAAAAAGTAAATTAAGAAAGATCTAAATAAATGGAAATAATTCAAGTTAATGTGAGAAACTTAATGCTATTAAAATGGTAGCATTTCCCCAAATTATCTTCAGATTCAATGCAACCCGCATCACAATTCTTACTGCATTATTTTCAGAAATTAACAATCTGATCATAAAATTCATACGGAAATGCAAGGCACATAGGGTAGCAAAAGTGATATTGATAAAAAGCAGAACAAATTTTGAGGACTCACACGTTATGATTTCAAAACTTAAAACAAAGCTACATTAATCAAAAGAGTGTGGTACCTTCATAAATAAAGAGACATAGATCAATGTAATAGAATTAAATAACTAGAAATGAAGACTCATGTTTATGAGAAATTGATTTTGAATATGAATGAAAATTCAATGCAGAAAGAATTATCTTTTCAACCGAAGCTGCTGGTATAACTTGTTATCCATATGCAAAATAAAGAACTGGGACTCATACTTAAAACCATACCCAAAAATTTATTAAAAATGGATGAAACATGTAACTATAAAGTCTAAAGCTATACAACTCTAGGATAAAAACATAGGTGTAAATCTTCCAGATCTTCGACTATACGTTTCTTACATATCACACCAAAAGTACAACGAAAGAAAATTTAGATACATATGATTTCATCAAAATTAAATTTTTTATGCTTCAGAGTCCACTGTTAAGAAAATGAAAAGATAATCCAAAAGTGGGAGAAAAATTTTGCAGATCATATATCTGAAAAGGTAGTTAACAGATCTTTCTCCAAAGAAAATATACAAATGGCCAATAAGCCCATAAATCACGTTCAACAATGTGGCACATATACACCATGGGATACTATGAAACCATAAAAAAGGATGAGTTCATGTCCTTTGCAGGGACATGAAGCTGGAAACCATCATTCTCAGCAAACTAACACAAGAACAGAAAACCAAACACCACATGTTCTCACTCATAAGTGGAGTTGAACAATGACAACGCATGGACATAGGGAGGGGAACATCACATACCGGGGCCTGCTGGGGGGTGGGGGCCTGGGGGAGCAATAGCATTAGGAGAAGTATCTAATGTAGATGATGGGTTGATGGATGCAGCAAACCACCATGGCACATGTAACAAACCTGTATGTTCTCATGTACCCCAGAACTTAAAGTATAATTAAAAAATTTAAATATAAGACCTCAAGTTATAAAAATTCTAGAAGTAAACCTAGGAAATACCCTTCTCAACAATGACCTTGGCAAAGAATTTTTGGCTAAATCCTTAAAAGCAATTGCAACAAAAAAACCAAAAATTGGCAAGTGGGACCTAAAGAAATGAAAGAGCTTCTGCACAGCAAAAGAAACCATCAACACAGTAAACAGCCTACAGAATGGGTTGCAAAATATTCTCAATCTATTTATCTGACAAAGGTCTAATATCCAGAATCTATAAAGGACTTAAATCAACAAGCAAAAAACAAATAACACCATTAAAAATGGGCAAAGGACATGAAAAGATACTTCTCAAAAGAAGACATACAAGCAGCCAACAAATATATGAAAAAATGTTTATCATCACTAATCATCAGAGGAATGCAAATCAAAACCACAATGAGATGCCATCTCACACCAGTTAGAAAGGCTGCTATTAAAAAGTAAAAAACAACAGACGCTGGTGAGGCTGTGGAGAAAAGAGAGCACTTATACGCTGTTGATGAGAATGTAAACTAGTTCAGCCACTGTGGAAAGCAGTTTGGAGATTTCTCAAATAACTTAAAATAGAGCTATCACTTGACCCAGCAATCCCATTATTGGGTAGCTACCCATAGGAAATAGATCATTATACCAAAAAGACACCTGCACCTCTATGTTCATCACAGTACTATTCACAATAGCAGAGACATGGAGACAATGTAGGTGCCCATCAGCAGTAGATTGGATAAAGAAAAAGTGGTGCATATACACCATGGAATACTATACAGCCATAAAAAGAATGAAACATGTCCTTTGCAGCAACATGGATGGAACTGGAAGCTGTAATCCTAAACTCCTAAATGAATTAATGCTGGAACAGAAAATCAAATATCCATATCCTCACTTATAAGTGAAAGCTAAACATGGAGCACACATGGACATAAACATGGGGACAACAGACACTGTGGACTACTAGAGGGAGGATGGAAGAAACAGGGTGTGGATTGAAAAACTACCTATTGGGTACTATGCTCACTAACTGGGTGCAATATATCCATGTAACAAATTGGCACGTGCACCCCCTGTATCTAAAATAACAGTTGATTTTTTAAAAGAATATATATAATCTCATATATAAAAAACCTATAATTGGCTATCAGGAAAATGCACATCAAAACCACAATGGAATGCAACCTCACACCTACTAAGGTGGATTTAATCAAAACACAGATAACATATATTGATAACAATATGGTGAAATTTCTAGCAGGAATGTAGATAATAAAGCTACTTTGAAAAAGATCTGGCATTTCCTAAAAATATTGAACAGAATTTCCACACGACCCAGCAATCTCATTCCCAGGTATACACCCAACAGAAATGGAAAATATGCGTCTGAACAAAAACTTGTGCATGAATGCGTGCAGCATTATTCATAACAGTCAAAGAGAAAACAACCTAAATGTCTATTAACTAATAAATGGAGGAACAAATTGTGGTATATCTACATCATGTTGGATATACAGACACTAAAAGGAATAAAATATAGATACATGCTACAGCATAGATGAACCTCAAAAATATTATGCTAAGTGAAAGAAGACAGTCACGAATTACCACATATTGTATAATTCCATTTATACAACATGTCCAAAGAAGGCAACTTTATAAGACAGACATTAGATTAATATTTGGCTAGGTGTTGAGAGAATAGGGGAATGAAGTCAAAGGCTAAGGGGTGGGGAATTTCTTTTTTGGGAGATTAAAATGTTCTAAAATCAATTGTAATGGTTGTTCAACTCCATGAATATACTAAAAGCCAATGAATTGTGTACTTTATATACGTGAATTTTTATGGCATGTGATTTTTTTTTAAAGAAAATGCTGTTTTCCACTCTTTTTATTGCTAATATTAAAAATGTTACAAAGAAGAGAAATTCATTCTCAGTTCTCCAACAGCTCTCATCCCCCTCTCTTGTCCATACAACTCCTGACCCATTTCATCAGAGCCAGTTCAATACTGAGCCTGTTCATTGGCATTTTCACAGAAAATAATCAGTGCCAGGGATGTAGGGGAGGAGGTTTGGAAGATGGTAACAGTACTGTCCCAGGTTCCACCCAAAGATAGGCCTGGTGGAGTTTCATAGAATTCAAATGAAAGGGCTCGTGACATCACAATGACATAATCTAACTAAAATGGGCTGAAGAAGAGATAGGTAGGTTAAAGCCATCAGAGGCTTCATAAGACATTTTACAGGCCTGTGTCAGACCCAGAATAACCAACACCAAGAGAAGAATGAGGAGAACCAGGGAGACAGTCTTATGGAAAGTTCATAATTCTCCCATGTTGGCAGATGGAAAAGTCTAGAGTGTACCAAGTACCTCACTCATTTTGTCAGAAAAACTTATTCTAGTGTTGGAAAGTCAAAAAAAAACCACAGACACTGCAAAAAGCTACAAAGGCATGAACAGTTTCACAAAGTACAGTGATTACAGACCATAGTGATGGGGATCATACTATTGACAGAGAAACTATGAAGTCCAAAAGTAGCACGTGAATTTTTAATAAATGTTTAAAAAAAATTCTGTTCTCTGTAAAATTGTCTCGTGGTTCTCATCATAATATTCTTATCCTAACTAAAAGGGCTTCCAAACTTTATTACAAATAATTGCGCAGAAGACAAGTTAATTATAGTGAAGCAGAATAAATAGAGAATAAATAAATTATTTGACACCATTCTGATTAGTGTGAATATTCACATTAACTTCCATGAAGCAGAACACAATACCAGCATTTTGTAGTCAGTGGCCAGATCATTCTGTTATGACCCAAGCCTCTTCCTTTTCTTGACTTCTGTTGTTTTAGTCTGTAAAACTGTTTGACTATACCTCTATGCTTTCATGTATCAATCGTATATGGATTTTGCTCTCTGTTTCCTTTTCTCAATGTAATCAGCATATCATCTTGCCTGGGGGATTAGTTATCTCTGAAGTATAATTTTTGTTCAATTTTAATAATATCCTTAGTAGCCATGCATTCTGCATTCATCCTGAAGTAACACACAAGTTTCTTATAAATTGGAATTTAAATGGATTCCAGCACACTTCACTATTTTTAAAGCAAATCTTACAGGTCACAGCTAGGTTTTTAGAGGATTACTTTTAGGTACATCTTTAAATAAAATCAAAACCAAAATTGTTGCATCTGTGAGATATAGATATATATGTAAGATACTCATAAAAGGTATTTCCTTTTTGCCTGTTTTTGAGAAGGAACAAGAAAGCATTCATAAATGACTGCCTAATTTTTTGTTTGTTTGTTTGTTTGTTTTTTGAGACGGAGTTTTGCTCTGTCGCCCAGGCTGGAGTGCAGTGGCGCGATCTTGGCTTACTGCAAGCTCTGCCTCCCAGGTTCAAGCCACGCCCAGCTAATTTTTTGTATTTTTAGGAGAGATGGGGTTTCACCCTGTTAGCCAGGATGGTCTGGATCTCCTGACCTCGTGATCCACCCGCCTCTGCCTCCCAAAGTGTTGGGATTACAGGCGTGACTCACCGCGCCCGGCCTATGACTGCCAAAATTTTAACTTCCATAAAACCTTTAATTAATGTCACACTGATGTTCTCCTGATTTAACCATTATGAAAAATTTTCCTGTTGTCAGATTATACTTTCTACCTGTAGATCTCTACAGATATAATATCAGAGCCAAACTTTTATTTAACCCCAAACCTTTAACAAATAAAACTATTAAATAACAATACCAGTCAAAAGTGAAAACCATTAAAACATTTATATTTATGTAAACATAAAAGATAGAACACTTACTTCCATTATAAAAAAAAATAGCTTGCAAGAATGAAGGATACCAAGGATTCAAATTAAAATATACTTAGTAATATGGTTGTCGATATAATCAAAGTAGAATTGTCATGAAACATAATACCCTTAAGGAGCTCCTGACTTCAGTTCATGGTTTACGGTTTCTGTTCATAAACAGCAACAGTTTATTCTTACAAGGATAAATTCAAAAACAAAGACAACAACAAGTCAACTTCAAAGAGTCAAATTTAAATCTAACTACCTTAAAATAAATTCTAAGATGTGTTATTGTCCACTTTTCAAGATCTGTTGTCTTGACTTCCAAACCTTTCAATGTACAACATAATATGGTCACTAGCTATGATGGTATAGAAGTCAAAATAATGGAATTACATGATGCTAATTAGTTTGGAACCCCACTGTACTGCTTGGTCAAATAATGTTGAGGTTCTTGAAAATAAAAAGAGTGGATACAGAGGATGATCTAAGGCCTAATGGAAAATAATTCTTAATCAATCCTTGCAATATTCAGCAAACATATATTTAATATTTTATTTAAAATTAAGAATAGAATCTAACATCATAATGCATTTCTCACTGTAGTCAATAAAACATAAATGTTCCTTTAATTAAATGTGAATATAAGTTCAAATTTTCATAAAGAAAATCTAGTGACACAATGGGAGCAAATAATAAACAGCATAATTATTTTATATTTTAGCTGAATTCATCTAAGCTTCCAGATTAATCCCATGGACGCATTGTATTATATTTAAATCTTATGCTGATTAGAAAAATGACCAGATATTAACCCCTCATTACATAGATTGTTTGCAAATGTTTTCCTCTATTATTAAGGGTTAATATCCAAAATATATAAGAACTTCCTAAAACAAACAAAATAGCCTGAGTAAAAATGAGAAAACGACTTGAATAAACATTTCCCCGAAGAAGACATGCTAGTGGTCACTAGGTATATACCCAAAAAATGCTCAACATTATTAATCATCAGGGAAATGCAGATCAAAGCCACAGTGAGATATCACCTCACAGCAGTTAATATGTCTAATATTTTTAAAAGGAAATAACAAGTGCTGGAGAGGATGTGGAGAGATTTGAAATCTTATACACTGTTGGTGAGAATGTACAATGGAAAACAGCGCAAGAAAGAAAAAATAGAAAATATGATTCAGCAATCCAACTTCTGCATATATATTCAAATAATTAAAATTAGGATCTCAAAGAGATATCTGTACTTCATATTTATTGCAGCATTATTCACAATAGACAAATTATAAGAACAACCCAAATATTAACTGCCAGATGAATGGATAAAGAAAATGCAGTATATACATAAAAGGTAATATTATTTGGCCTTAAAAATTAAGATAACTCTGCTATTAGAAAAAACATGAGTGCATCTGAAGGGCATTATGCTAAATGAAATAAGCCAGTCACTAAAGGACACGTATTTCCTAATTCAACTCCTATGAGGTATCTCAAATAGTCAAACTCATAGAATAGTGATTGCCATGGACTGGGGTGAGGAGGAAATGAGAAATTGTCGCTCAATGCCTACAAAGTTTCAGTTACGCAAGAAGAATATTAATTGAACATTTTATTAAATTATGTCTTCACCATTCAAAAATAATATAAAGATTAATAACATAATAATCATTAAAATGTTTACCCAATTATTAATTCCTTCATTGATTAACATTCAGGGAGTGAGACACAAATATTTATCAAGAGCGTACAATACAATATGCTAGGTGCTATATTAGATGCTAGAGTTACAAAGATAAAGATGATGAATAAGAATCTTAACTTTTAGGGAACTTTTAATTTAATGGGGTACAGAGATTAACATGAAAGCAATCACAATAGAGCATAAGTGATGATTGAAATATAAAGTGTATTTGAAGTATTGAATAGATGCACCAGAGCTAGTTTTTGGGACTTCCTAAAAAAATGAATCTTCTGAATTTAATCCTGAAGGAAGAAGGAATGAAGAATGAAATAATGTATATAAAAGACCAAAGAGGGGAAAATATGGTCAATATTTAGTAGCAAATATATTCTGAATGGCTGGAGATCACAGAATGGGCATAAAACTATTCTAAATATTTTTGTCCATTTTAAATTACTGATATATAATGTTGATTCACTGACTCTAATAATGATGGGGGCAATTATGAGTTATATTTTTATGCAAATGCCATATTTTAAAGAGTTGAACTAGAAGAATCAGGTAGACTATTCAGTAATACCATCAGTTCATCAAAGTGTATTATTTATAAAACCTAGAAATTATAGAGTAGGTAAAGGTATAAACTTTTCTTACTAAATGTGCCAAGCTATTCAGGATGCCTTAAAAGTTTTTGCATCTTCGTACATATTAATACAATTAAGTTATCAACTCTTCCCAAAAATAAGTTGGCAATTTAGTCAGAAATATTCAGTCTTGAAGGTAAGAAATTACTTGAAGTAATTTGATAACCTAAAAAATTTTCACAAAACTGGTTGTTTAGAGCAAAGATAATCTGAAGACTCCTACCATACAAAAGCAAAACATGAGTATAATACAATTACCTGCTTATTGCTAATGTGTTTTCTGAGTAAAAAGTTTTTTGTACCTTTACCTCTACTCATAAGATAATTATCCAATTGTAGACAAAAAATGTATGCCAATAATATTTTTTAGTGTCTGAATGGCTGACTGAAGAAAAAGATTATCTTTTCAAAAGATTTGGAAACAACAGAACCAGGTTGGTATCTGCCTAAATACTAAAGGAAAAAATGAAAATGATCCTCTTAAGTTGATTTTGCTATCTGAAGTGGTCAGCATTACAATTACACTTCCAGATTCAGCTATTTCCTCTAGAAATTACCTGTTACGGCACACAAGATACCAGGGAGGGATAATTTACTAATGCAACAATTAGCTGTCAGATTTTCTAACTCTCACTAGTAAACAGCAAGATACTAACCAATGAATTTCTTAGGACATTGAATACCAGTTCATTAAATCAGATATGAAAGAAGGGTAGATATATTATTTCTAAAAAAGGTAGAAACTATTGTAATAGTTTAATCTTGGTCCAGCTGACATATTGTGTGAAATTTGCTTATTTTTCATGATCTCTTTCAGTTATATGACTTTGTAATCACAAAATTATAAATATGTTCAAAATATTTTTTTTCATTCTCTCCTAAGCCTTATGTCTTTTCTCCTAACATAAACTTACAGATAAATTCATCCAGACCAATGCTTATTATTTATATTCCTGGAATTTCCTAGGTATAGTATTTGAGCAAAAAGAAAGTATGCCAGATGGGGCACTATCTTCTTGAACTTAAAAACAATTTAAAAGTCATGAGGAATAGTTGCATGAAAAATGAATGTTGTATAACAAGTATATGCACAATCGGTTGTGTGTGGTTACACGTACTGTTTATGGAAGGATAATCAAATTCTGCTTCATAGTTTTGTCATTTAGCATGCCACACAAGAGAATAAAAATAAAATACACATGTATTGTTTATTTTTAGTACAAAATCAATGTATAATCAAAGTTTTCCACAACTAAGATATTTCAAGAACACACATAAACTAGCCTTGAAGATAATAGGTCAGAAATTAAAAGTGGAAATTGAGAATAGTTATTTCCAAGGGGGAAAATACATGTACACTCTTTCCAGCAGCAACTTGCAATTGTAATGTTTTTGCCAGCTCTGAATTGTTTCATTTATTTTTTATCCTTCCATTTGAATATAACCATGCTAAGATATCTGTGACTAAGATTTCTAAATGGCAAAGCTGGGGCACCTCTCACTCTCTTTCCCTTTCTCTCTCTCTCTCTCTCTCTCTCTCTCTCTCTGTAGGTGTGGATGATTATATGAACATCTATTAAAGCTGATGGTTAAAGAGACAAATTGAAAAAAAGTCACATATACATCCAGCTGTTGCCAGTAAAGGCATCTATTAAGAATGTTTTTATAACTACAAAGGTTTGTGAAATCTTTTAATATTTTTCAAATCACAAATTACAGTCATTATATCATTATTCAAAGTGATTACTTGTACTTATTAAGTGGGAACACAAATACTAAGAGAAATGATGTTTAGCAACTTACATAAGAGTACTTTTGTAATAATCGCCATATAAAAGTATTTGTTGTTATTTTTTGAAATGATTTGGGAAAGTACCTTAAAACCATGGTAATATAATTTGCAAGTGATCCTTTGCTATAAGAGCCAGACAATATTGGCTAACACCCAGTTATTACTATGTGCTGGATATTGGATATATCTAACATAAGATCATTTAATATAAACAGAAAAAAAAAAGCACACAAATACATATCTGGAGAAATGTGGCTTAATGACACATTTTTTACGTATGGATGTATTTTTATATATGCACGTATATGCCAATTATTATTCTTTAAAATAATTAAATTATTTTAAGTTCTGGGATACATGTGTAGGATGTGCAGGTTTGTTACATAGGTAAACATGTGCCATTGTGGTTTGCTGCACCTATCAACCCATCAAAACTGTCCTCCAGTACAATTGGAGTCAATAGAATAGTCTGGTTTCCAAAAAGCTTATGTAATATTAGCTTGTAGTGATGAAGTTAAAGAAACGATACCACCACCCATTTTACCCAGGCAGATCATACTTATTTATTAGGGCAGGTACCAAGCCTCATTAGATATTTTATTCTTTGAACATAATATAGTGTTTAGCACATAAGAGATGCCCAATAACTAACAAGTAGATTGTTGAAAAAAATTATTTGATATGAGAAACGATAAAAGAAAACAGAGACAATTAAGTGAGAGAAGGCAGGGAAATAGAGCTATTCATGGTGACACATAAATTTAGTTGTATTCCAATATGCATTATTCTTTTTTTCTGAGAAATACAAATACCACCTTTACCTGGACACATAACATCCCAAAACAAAGACCATATTTTTGTGCCTCCCTTGCAGGCAAGCAGGCATATGAATAGATTTTTGAAAATGTGATTGATCAGAATTGTATTTATAACTTCTGGAAATTTTCACAAAAGTACAGGGGTGACCTTCTCTTTTTCTTTCTACAGATGTTTGGTTCAGATGCTTTATGCTGACCTGGAAAATGAAGCTGAAACAGTCATTTTTCACCCCAAAGTAGAATCCATGACCTGGAATTGCACTAAAACCATCTAGAAGGAGTCTTTATACCTATAAATCAAAGAATTGCTGTACTATCCCTAAATGGATATCTCTGGATATTGTTTATATGAGACAAAGTTATTTTATCATATTTGAAATAAGATTTGTTTGGGTTTTCTGTTACAAGAGCTGAACTGTATCAAGGCAGATTTCCTCAAGTATTTTATAGTTAATTATGCAGAAATTTGATAAGATATTTTATATGTAGCTACAGGTATAGATACTGTATCAGTGGGTGGAAGCTATGTGGAAATATTTGACTGACAGTAATAACTTTCTTACACTTAGAGTCATCTTAATAAGAAAGGAATAGATATTTGCCCATGTTAGTGGCTGTTTAGGTAATATAAAGCAACCCTTCTCTTGACTAAGACTAGAAAAGATGTCCACAATGTTATTGAACAACTAATTAGAAACAATAGAGAGCCAGAAAAAAAATACAGTAAATACCTATGGGACTGAGATCTGGGAAAAGATGGAAACTCATGGGTATGAATCCAGTATTTAGGAAAGCTATTTCTTAGGAGGAACCTGCTGGCTCTGGAAGATGCTTTCAGTGACAGAGGAAATCCAATAGGTCTTGAGAATCATACAAGGCTAAAGGACAAAAATTGGAGTTAAATCTTGTTAAGGAGGGAGCATTCTGATCAAATTTTCATCCTTTGGAATGGGAAACTAAAGAGCTACATTCTAAGAATAAAAGGACACTGGAAATGTCTTTTCTCTCAGTAGTGGTAGCACAGTATCAACTTATCTCTACACTTATAACTGAATTTAGCAATTGGAGGTTACCAGTGCCCCTAAACACTTGCTAGAATCAAAAAGCCAATTTCTTCAGAGGAAAAAAAATTTTGTCCTGAAATTAGTGTTATTATTGCTTTCCACCTAAAATAGCCTAAATAAAAAATAATCAGTGATATAATGAAACAAGAAAACACTAGTCAGAAACAAAAGAAAATATTAGACATTAAAGATACACAGGAGTAAAAGTAATTGTATTATAAGTCATAAACTACACTTAATTTTTCAAATATATAAAGGAAAATATGAAAATATCAAGTTGCAAATGTGCAAGCATGAAAATATAGTTTAAAAATTCTAGAACTGAAGTATAACAGAAATTAACAACTCAGTGGATGTTTTAAGTTTACATTAGACACAAGAGCAGACATATTTAGTGAAATGGAAGATAAGTAAGAAAACTGGACATAATAAGGCACAGAGGAACAAATAAGGTTAGAGACAGAGTGGATATAGCAGAAAGGTCTCATATATGTATATTTCGAATTCCAGCAGAAAAGGATAGAAGAAATGGAACAAAAGCAAAAATTGTGAAGGCCATGACTGAGAATTAGCCAAAACAGATGACTGAAATGATTCAGATTCCAAAAAACCTATGCAACACAAGTAGGAAAAAAAAACACAAGAAAATACACCTAGGCATTTCAGAGTCAAAATAAATTCAGAGTAAAAAACAAAAGACAAAGAGAAAATCTACAAATTATTCAAAAATATTAATTGCAAAGAAGAAATAATAAGAGTTCCATCTGTTTTATGGAAAACAGTATGAATCTTCCTCAAAAAAGTAAATACAGAATGACCATATAATCTAGCTATCCCACTGCAGAGTATTTATCCAAAAGAAAAGAAATCAGTATATCAAAAAGATACGTGCACCCTATGCTTATTGCAGCAATATTCACAACAGCAAATGCATGGAATCAGGATAAATTACCACCAATAGACAAATGGATAAAAAAATATGGGGCATCTATACACAACTAAATACTATATGGCCATAAAACATCAAGAAATCATGTCATTTGCAGCAACATGTATGGAACTAAAGGCTATTATGTTAGGCAAAACAAGCCAGGCACAGAAAGACAAATATCACATGTTCTCACTTATATGTGGGAGCTTAAAAAGTTAATCTCATGGCGGTATGGAGTAGAATGATAGATATCAGAGGCTGGGAAAGGTGAGAATGGGAAGCTGAGAAAGGTTGCTTAGTGGGTATGAATATGCATTTTGTAGAAATAAAATGCAGTATTTGGTAGCAAAATAGGATGCGACTATATTTAACAATAATTTATTATATATTTCAAAATAAATAGAGAAGTGGATTCAGAATGTCCCAACAGAAATAAACAATAAATGTTTGAGGTGATGGATATCCCAATTACTCTGATTTGATCATTTCAAATTGTATGCTTATATCAAAATATGACATGTATTTCATAAATATGTACAACTATTATGTACCATAAATGTTACATAAAATAAAAAGGGAGCTAGAAGATAATGTAATGATATATTCAGGGTGTTGAAAGAAAATGAATTCTGACCTAGCATACTATACTCAGCAAAAATATCCCTCATCATTGAAAGTAAAATAGAAAAACTTTCACATAAGCAAAAACTAAAATAGTCATCATCAGATTCCAGTAAATATGAAAGCACATTCACATTCTTCAGATATTAGGAAAATTATCTCTGCTAGCATGTCAGAGATTCAGAAAGCAAAAATAATAAATATATGAAATTTTTAAAACAATCGACACATTAAAATCATAAAAGTATGATCTGAACAGAGTGGCATTAAGCTGTAAATCAACGAAAAGCGCTAAAAAAAGTCTCTATGTTTGGAAACTAATCCATACATAAAAACAAAAATTAATAATAGTAACTAAAATCTCTTATAAATTAAATGAAAATGTAGCAAAAGTATGGGTTTCAAATAAACCAGTTAGAAACTAAGATAATTATTATAACTAATGCATATATTTTAAAAAAAAGACTAAAAAGCAATGGATTTTTAGCCTATAACCTAAACAACAACAACAACAAAACCCACCATAATGACCCGGTGCTAGGAAATTTTTTTAATGAAAACAAATTTTAGTAAAAAATTATGTTCAAGCGACATTAAAATTCAGCGTTTTACTTATTAAAATA
>NW_012110419.1:297992-299850 GCF_000951045.1 Mandrillus leucophaeus | reverse complement strand
AAAAAATAAATAAATAAATAAAATGGGACATCACTAAAAATTGTCAAAACTTTAAAGAACTCTGGAGTCTACTGAAGGTTTGCAAATTTCAGAAGGCTTTGATGGCAAATTGTAATTAATTTTGGTCAATTTTAGCTCTTAGGAGAATAGCAGCTACCCAATCCTCCATCCTTTCGTTCCACGACAGGCAGTTGTGCACATGTTTCTGAAGCAGTTTGCCCACATCTTGAGGTAGATAGGGTGATCAAAAAGACCCTATTCTACAAATACGGGAGATCCCTGTTCTGGTCTCTGATTACTGCTTCTGTATCAAAGAGGTGTAGACAGAGGCCTTGGCCATTGTTGTAACTATTACTCCCTTTTTTGCAAGCCACATCCCCTCTGGCTAAAGTGACTTCCAGGAAATTTAAAGGGCCAGTTCTTTTATTTCTCACCTACATTTTTCTCTTTTTCCCCTTTCAGAAGTAACGCATTGAAGAAGAGGATATTCAAAAGCGCAACCATATGTACAGAGGAAGTTAGAAAGTCACCTTGAATGCCCAGGGAATAATGTAAGCTCTGAAAACCCTAAGACCTTAATTTAACACTTCAGACTGATCCTTGGCAAAGAAACAGCCTACAGTAATAAAAAACACATCCCCCATAACAAAAGGAAACCCTGGGGAAAGAGAATAAATTGACTTCCTGAGTTACCACATCAGTAGATTAAAATGTCCAGTGTTCAACAAAATCTCACAAGGCACACAAAGAAACAATATGGTATGACACATTCAAAGAATAAAAGAAGCCAATAAACCAATAGAAACATCCCCTGCAAAATAACTCAATGGCATATCTACTAAACAGACACTTTAAAACAACTGTCTTAAAGATACACAAATAAATAAAGGAAGATGTGATGAAAGTCAAGAAAATGATGTATAAACAAAATGGAAATAGCAATAGAGAGACAGAAAACCTTTAAAGAAACCAAAAAGAAATTCTGAAGCTGAAAAGTACAATAACTGAAATGATAGATTCACTAGAGGGATTCAAAGGCAGATTTCAGCAGTTAAAAGAACCAGTGTACTTGAAGATCGAACAAAGGAAAGCATCTCGTCTGAGGAAAATGATGGAAGAAGATTGATGAAAAGTCAACAGAACCTAACACACCTGTATATCTGTGAGACATCATCAAGCAAACCAATAATGCATTGTGGGAATTCAGAAAGAGAAAAGAGCAAAAAGAGAGAACATTTGACAAAATATGGCTAAAAATTTCCTTAATTTGTTTAAAAAAAATGAAGTGAATATAAATATCCAAGAAGCTCAAAAAATGCCAAGTAAGTTGAACTTGAATAGATCCACACTGAGACAGTGAGACACCTTATAATCAAACTATATGAAACCCAAACATAAAGAATTTTGAAAGCAGCAAGACAGAAGTAACTCATCTTATATAAGGGACCTTCAATAAGTTTATCAACAGATTTCGCATAAGAAACCTAAGTCCAAAAGGCAGTGGGGTTATCTAGTCAAAGTGCCAAATAAAAGCACTGTGAATGTGAATCCTATTTTTGGCAAACCTGTTCTTCAAAAGTGAGGGAGAAGCTAAGACATTACCCGAAAAACAAAAGCTGAAGGAGTTTGTTACCCCTAGACCTGCACCGCAAGAAATTCTTAAGGGAATTCTCCAGGTTGAATGAAAGATATTAGAGTGTAGCTTAAAGCTATATGAATAGATAAATATCTTAATAAAGATAAATACAAGGGCAATTATGAAAGCTAGTAACAATGATATGTAACTTTACTTTTTGTTTTCTACAAGATTTAAGAAACTAATGAATGAGGCCAGGCACGGTGGCTCAAGCCTGTAATC
>NW_012110419.1:294841-296447 GCF_000951045.1 Mandrillus leucophaeus | reverse complement strand
CACATTAAAATCATAAAAGTATGATCTGAACAGAGTGGCATTAAGCTGTAAATCAACGAAAAGCGCTAAAAAAAGTCTCTATGTTTGGAAACTAATCCATATATAAAAACAAAAATTAATAATAGTAACTAAAATCTCTTATAAATTAAATGAAAATGTAGCAAAAGTATGGGTTTCAAATAAACCAGTTAGAAACTAAGATAATTATTATAACTAATGCATATATTTTAAAAAAAAGACTAAAAAGCAATGGATTTTTAGCCTATAACCTAAACAACAACAACAACAAAACCCACCATAATGACCCGGTGCTAGGAAATTTTTTTAATGAAAACAAATTTTAGTAAAAAATTATGTTCAAGCGACATTAAAATTCAGCGTTTTACTTATTAAAATATATAAAAAGAGTGAAAACAAAAGCCCCAGGCTGAAAAACATATTTGCCACATGTGTAATTTACAAAGGGCTCATATGGAAAATATATAACAAACTTCTACAATTAATATGGAAAAGGCTGACAACCTGAGAGTAAAATACAAAGATGTTTTAACAGGCATTGGAAAAAAGAAATATCTAAAGGACTCAAATATATATATTTAAAATGCCTATTCTCATTAATAATTTGAAAGTGAAAATTAAAACCATAAGAAGATTCAATACCCCACATATCAGAAATGCTAAAATAAAAATAAGATGGAGAATACCATATATTTTTTTTTTGGCAGGAATGTGAAACTGCTGAAATCTCCTGTACTGCTGACAAAGCTTAAATAAAACAAATAGATCTACAAAAGTTGAATATGATCTAGCAAATTCACTTTCAGGTATATGCCTAACAGAAATGGGAGCAAATATGTACCAAAGACATATACAATAATTTTCATCACAACATTGTTAGTTGAAAGTTGAAAATAAAATTTCTGTCAAAAGAATCAATATATAAATCATGGTACATCAATAAAATATAACATGATAAAGAAAATGAAGCTTACGCACATATACACAGCATGAATGAAGTCCACAGACAAAATAATATGGGAAAGTAACTGAGCTACATGAACACCATGGTTATGAACCTATTATTTCAATTTAACAAACTGGAAATTTTTAACTATGAAATTAGAAGTTAGGATATTCATTTATTTTAAACAAAAAGCAGTGAGGAGTGATTAGGAGGGAATCCAAAGGATACTCTGAAGGGCTAGTGGACTTCATAGTGTTGTAACAGGTGGGTTCACTTTATAACAATTAATTGAGATGTAAACTTATACTTTGTGCACTATTGTTGATATTACACCTTAGTACAATGTTTTTCAAGTTTAAGGACAAAGCTAAAGTGATACTCAGAGAGAAATACAAAATGTTGGATAAACGTAAAAATATGAATGGCTGAAAAATAAATGAGGTAAACATTCAAATCAGAAATAAAATTAACAGAACACTGAACTTAAAAGAATAAGAACAGGCTGGGCGTGGTGGCTCATGCCTGTAATCCCAGCACTTTGGGAGGCCAAGGTGGGCAGATCACATGAGGTCAGGAGTTTGAGACTAGCCTGGCCAAGATGGTGAAACCTCATCTCTACTAAAAATACAAAAATTAGCTGGG
>NW_012110419.1:275709-288896 GCF_000951045.1 Mandrillus leucophaeus | reverse complement strand
GATTTTGTGACATCAACAACTAAAAGCAGTGGAGACAGAACTGTAAAAGGAGCAGAGTTTATGTATGTTACTGAAGTTGAGTTGGTATAAATTCAAATTGCAGTGTTATAACTTTAGGATAAAAACCCAATTCGAAAATAGGCAAAGGGCCTAAATAGATATTTCTCAACAGAATATACACATAGGGCCAATAAACACCTGAAAAATGCTCAACATCACTAATAATTAAGAAAATACAAATCAAAACTACAAAGGGATAGCAATTATCACCTATAAGAATGGCTACTATCAAAATACAGAAAACAAAAACAGAAAATAAGCATTGGTGAGGTTGTGAAGAAATTAAAAACCTTGTGTCTAGTGACAATGTAAAGTGCTATAATTGCTGTGTAAAACAGAATGGTTATTTCTCAAAAAAATTAAAAATAGAATTACCATATGATCCAATAATTCTACATTTGGGTATATAATCAAAATAATTGAAAGCAGAGTCTTGAAGAGATCCTGTATACCTGTGTTAATAGCAGCATTATTTACAATAGCTAAACTGTGGATGTACATCATGTTTTCACTGAAAAATGAATGGATAAGAAAAATGTGGTGTATACATACAATGAAATATTATTCAGCCTTAGAAAAGAAGGAAATTCTGACATTCGGCTACAACATGGATGAACCTTGAAGATATAATGCTAAGTGAACCAAGCCAGTCCTAAAAAAAAGCCAAATGATGTATGCTTCCACTTGCATGAAATACTTAGAGCAGTAAAAATCATAGAGACAAAAAGTGGAATTGTGGTTGCCAGGGGCTTATGGCATAGAGAAGAGAAGTTATTTTTTAATGGGTATAGAGTTTTGGAAAATAAAAAAGCTCTGGAGATACATGGTGGTGATGGTTACATAATGCACTGAACTGTACAGTTAAAATGCTTCAACTGGTAAATTTTATACTATGCATATTTTAGCATACTTTAAAAATAAAGACAAAAAGGCACAACTAGAAATAAAAAGCTGAAAAATATTTGCAACTTATATTACAAACAATTGGTTGCTGTGCCAAATATAGAGAAATTTCCTAAAATTTGAATTATCAAAAGATGAACAAGCCAATAGAAGAACTGGCAAACATATATGAATCAGTGGTTTGCAGATGAAGACATTAAAATATATTTTAAACTTATAGGATTAGGTTGATGGCTACACTACATCCCAGACTTCACAATTACACAATATATCCATACAACAAAATGCCGCTTGTACCCCCTGAATATATACAAATAAAAAAATTTAAAAACAATAAAGAAAAATAAGTAAACAAATAAAACATAAACAGGCAAAAATATATTCAACCTAACTAATAATCAGATAAAAGCAAATTAAAACTACAGTGAGGAGGATTTTGGAAACATAGTGAACACATACCATAATTTTTTCATTTCTTTAAATAATAAATAATGGCAAAGAAAGCAACTTCTGGCACTCACAGATGTAACTGAATCCACTGAAACCAGAAACATCATTATAGATATAACTTAAAGTGTTTTAGAGTTTTGGTGTTTTGTTTACTATCAATATTTTACATATTTGTTAGAAATAGTTCACTGAAACTTTGTTTACAATTAGCAAGTCTTAAAAGGATAAAAATTCCCCTCCATTTTGATCTTTCTTGGCCATAATTTCTCTTTATGCATAATTTCTCTTTATGCAGTATTTTTAACTTTAAGCAATGTCTGTGCATATGTATTATATAAATACATACACATATACATACATACCCACAATGGCAAGATGTCAGCAGTAATGACATAAACACTCAATCTTCCTGAAAACTCACATAAGAAGAGTCAGAGCAACTAGGTAACAGAACCTCATGGACAATATGTAAAATAAAATGAGGTTACATTTTATCTTCACAAACCCTAAAATACAAGCAGGTAAGAAGAAGCTAACATTTGCCAAAATACCTGCATGAACTTAATCAATGTGTGGGATAAAGCAGAGGAAATAAGTGGGAATCTAAAGGACTTAGGTACTGAAACTTAAAAATCCTAACAAAAGTGCTATAGAAATAATAGGACTTCAATGGGAGAATAGCAGCTGAATGTGACTGTTTTGTCCAATTTGATATCCAGAGTCCAAAGGCCCGTGGTAAGGTCCTAAAAGACTGTAGAAGACTAGTTTCTGTGAACTCTTTAAACTGAGAAAACAGATTTTCCTTTATAAACAAGGCCCCACACTGAAGAAAAATCAATGGGAGTAAAATAAAAATTGAGTAGGCTACAGATAAAGCAGATAAATTGAAGAGAGGTCTAGATAAAAGAAGGGCATGGAATAAAATTGGGAAATAGCAGTATATTTAAATACTATAAAAATACTGAAGAAAAGTGTTTTTAAAAGTCTTTTTAACTTGTCTGAAGTTAAAAAGAAAAATCATCTTGAACTATGTCTCTAAAATTTAAAGAAATTAAATTTTACAAATAAATGAACTACCAAACTATCAAGCTCAAGTTCCCAAAAGAGCTTGTTATCAGAAACGGAGAACAAGCAGCAGAATAAGATCCTTAGAAATAATGAAAAGCATATAATGAAAAGGCATGCCCACTGAATAGTTACTGTAAACATCAATTTAAACATTATCTAAAAAGATCACTAAAGCAATGATACAAAATATGAAAAAAAGCGTAACTCGGGATTATAAAACATGAATTATGAGGTGATAATTACAGAAAACAATTATAAATAAACGTAAAATCAATTTCATAGATGAAGTCTAAGCAAGAAGAATCACAAGAATGAATATTTTTAACACTTTAAGGGAAAGTAAAGGTAAAAAGAAGAATATTTACACAATTTAAAAGAAGAAATAAAAAAATTAAAATGATTCAAGGGAAAATGACAAATAGTGAAATTGGTGTAGAATATCCAACATCTGTATAATAAGTTCCCTGAAGATGAAACCAAAAGTGAGAGAGCAGAATAAATGTTAAAATTTTAATTAAAATAAAAAAATTAGATTCAACATTACATATTGAAAGAGCACACTAAACACTTGAGAAAATACAAATATGGAATTTCCAACACTATGGCATATTCTACTAAAACTACCCTACACTAAGGAAAGGAAAAAAGTAATTATGCTCCTAGGTAAAAATCAAGTAACCTATAATGAAAGAAAATTAGATTATCATCAAAAAAGTATACGACTATAACACTATAACTATAAAAACATACTGATAACCATACTATACCTAGAAGAACAATAAAACTACAACTATAAGTAGAACACTATAACTGACAATAAATTTTATAATTATAACAAAACATCTATAATTATAATACAAATATAAAACTAGAACTATGAATCTAAAAAATGACTCTAACTGTAATACAACTGTATAACTATAAAACTACAGAAAAAATTAAACCACTATCACTATAACTGCAATGCTATAACAAACTACATTACAAATACCATAAATATAACTATAATAGTAGCACTGTAACTGCAACATTATAACAATAACTATAATATAATTACTATACTCTATAACAAAGGATACCAGAATAATATAGCTCATAAAATGACCATAACTATATAATAATAACTATAAAACTGTAACTACACTTATAACTAAAATTGATATTCAATACCTAGAGCTAGTATAACTAGACCTATGATTCTACAACAATAAGCATAATTTAAACTAGCAATAACCTTATAATGATAGCACTATTAGTAACAGGTCACTATAAAATTATAACACTCTAGCTATCACACAGTTACTATAATAATGACACTCTACAGCTCTAATACTATAACACTATATTTGTATCTATTACTACTACATTATAACACTATAACTGTAACACTAACAGTGTAACTCCATCAATTATATTATAATAATAGTAACACTTTAACTGCAACTATAGTTTTAAAACCATAATGCTAGGTTGGGCCTGGTGGCTCATGCCTGTAATCCCAGCACTTTGGGAGGCTGAGGTGGGCAGATCACAAGGTCAGGAGTTCGAGATCAGCCTGGTCAATAGAGTGAAACCCCATCTCTACTAAAAATACAAAAATTAGCCAGGCATGGTGGCATGCAACTGTAGTATCAGCTACTTGGAAGGTTGAGGCAGGAGGATCGCTTGAACCCAGGAGGCCAAGGTTGCAGTGAACTGAGATCGTGCCACTGACCCTAGCCTGGGCAACAGGGCAAGACTGTGTCTCAAAAAGCAAAAAACACGATTATGCTAGCACTAGTACTATAACAGTTTAACTGTAACTCTATCACTATAAATACAGGTCTAACACTATAATTATAACGTTAGCCATATAACTGTAATGCCAAACTCTAACACTTTAATCATAATTATATACATATAGGTAAAACTGTATAGTTATGTCACTAACTATGTAACTATAAGGTAACTATAGTTACAAATATGTTATTCATAACTATAAATGTTACTCTGAACCTACAACTATAGCCAAAATGTAAATATAAAAGAGTTCTTTGTCTTTAATGCAACAATTCTATGCTCTTCTTCCATGAGCTCAAATTATTTTTTAGCTCTCACATATGAATGAGAATGTGGGGTATTTGTCTTTCTGTACCCAACTTATTTTGCTTAGCATAGTGCTCTCCAAGTTTATCCATATTGCCATGAATGACAGGATAGTATTCTTTTTATAACTGAATAGTATTTCATTGTGTATATATACTGTTTTTTCTTTATCCATTCATCTGTCGATGAACATTTGGGCTGATTCCATATGATAGCTACCACGGACAGTGCTTAAATAAACATGGAAGTGCAGGTATTCCTTTGATATACTGATTGTCTTACCTTTGATTAAATGTCCAGTACTGTGATTGCTAAATATAATAGTACAGTAGTTCTATTTTTAGTTTTTTGAGAAATTCCCATAATGGATTCCATTAGCCTGTACTAATTTACAGTCCCCCCACCAGTGTACAGGAATTTCCCTCTCCAGACAAAAGAAACTATATTAAACTGAAAATGTTCTGCACAGCAAAGTAAAGAGAAAAATTGTAGAATGGGAGAAAATATTTGCAAGCCATTCAACCGACAAAAGACTAATACCCAAAATATGCAAAGAATGCTAACAACTCAACAGTTAAAAAAAAAAAAACTAATATGATTAAAAAGTGGGCAAAAGATTTAGACATTTCTCAGTTAAGACATAAAAATGGCCAACAAATATATATGAAAAAATGTTCAACATCAAGGAAATGCAAATCAAAAGCACAACAAGCTATCGTCTCACCTCAGTTAGAATGGCTGTTATAAAAAAATTATAGCTATTGAGCTTTACTAATATTGTTAGAAATATGGTTGGAATTGTAGAGTTATATTTTAGTATTATGGTAAGACTGCTATAGTTACAGTGTTAGAGGAGTAGTTATACTGTTATACTTTTTTGGTCATGTTATACTTTAATTATAGTATTTCAGTATATAATTTTAGTGTTATAACTGCAGTTATTTTACTTTTATATTTGCCATTACACCCTTTTAAGTATTTTGATAATTACAATTTTATTTGTATAGATATAGTAATAATTTTGGCACTATTACAGTGCTAAAGTTATAGTATAGTGCTATAGTTATAGTGCTATAGTTATAGTTACAGTGTTAATTTTATAGTTACAGTGTTACCATTGTAGTTTCAATAGAGTGTTATAGTTACAACGATAGTGTTATACTTACAGTGATAATTGTAGTTAAGATGGTAGTGTTATAATTATTGCATCAAGGTTACAGGTACAGTGTTAGCATTAAAACATTAGCATTGAAGTTATGATGGGCCTGTTATAGAAGTAGTATTATAGTTACAGTTTTAGTATTATAGTTATACTGCAATACTTAGAGTTAAATTGTTATAGTGCTATAGTTACAATGTTTGCGATATAGCTATGGAATTTTCTTTACAGTCATAAAGTAAATATAGGGTCATGGTTATTAAAAGTATGGTTTTAGTTTCAGAATAATAGTTATTGTTAAAGGTTTACAGTTATAGCTACACTGCTATAGTTAGAGGTCTATGTTATAGTTATCATAGTTATCATCCTGTGACTAAGGGCATAGGGCTAGTACCATAGCTATAATGCTATAGATAAAGCTATGGTGTTATTAATATAATGGTGATGTTGTTATGTTAAAATTAGCATTATAATGGTATAGTTGTGCTGTTATAGTAATAATTACAGTCATGGTTATGATGATAGTCTGATGAAAGTTGTAATGATAGTGGTTTGATTTTAGTTACAGTGTTGTAGTTATAGTTATATTGTGATAGTTATACTGTTAGTATTATATATTTTAAGATCATAGTTATAGGGTTATGCTTTTATTCTTTTGAATGTAAAGTTTCATTACGTTTATAGAGTTGCGGTTTTATTTACATTGTTTTAGTTATAATGGTACATAAGTATAATTATAATGGTATAGTGATACTGCTATACATAAGATTATAATTATTGCTATACAGTTAAAGCAATTGTGGATAGTAGACAAGTTGTAGTGACTGTGGTTTTGTTATAGTTAAAATATTATAATATTATTATAGTTAGTTACATAGCTATAATTATACTATTAGTGTTACGCTTTAGTATTGTAGTATAGGGTTATAGTTACAATGTTATAAAATTTTAGATATAGTTATAAAATTATGTCATTATAATGTTATAGTTAAAGTTACAGGTATAGTGCTATAGTTATAGTGCTATAGTTATAGTTACAGTGTTAATTTTATAGTTACAGTGTTACCATTGTAGTTTCAATAGAGTGTTATAGTTACAACGATAGTGTTATACTTACAGTGATAATTGTAGTTAAGATGGTAGTGTTATAATTATTGCATCAAGGTTACAGGTACAGTGTTAGCATTAAAACATTAGCATTGAAGTTATGATGGGCCTGTTATAGAAGTAGTATTATAGTTACAGTTTTAGTATTATAGTTATACTGCAATACTTAGAGTTAAATTGTTATAGTGCTATAGTTACAATGTTTGCGATATAGCTATGGAATTTTCTTTACAGTCATAAAGTAAATATAGGGTCATGGTTATTAAAAGTATGGTTTTAGTTTCAGAATAATAGTTATTGTTAAAGGTTTACAGTTATAGCTACACTGCTATAGTTAGAGGTCTATGTTATAGTTATCATAGTTATCATCCTGTGACTAAGGGCATAGGGCTAGTACCATAGCTATAATGCTATAGATAAAGCTATGGTGTTATTAATATAATGGTGATGTTGTTATGTTAAAATTAGCATTATAATGGTATAGTTGTGCTGTTATAGTAATAATTACAGTCATGGTTATGATGATAGTCTGATGAAAGTTGTAATGATAGTGGTTTGATTTTAGTTACAGTGTTGTAGTTATAGTTATATTGTGATAGTTATACTGTTAGTATTATATATTTTAAGATCATAGTTATAGGGTTATGCTTTTATTCTTTTGAATGTAAAGTTTCATTACGTTTATAGAGTTGCGGTTTTATTTACATTGTTTTAGTTATAATGGTACATAAGTATAATTATAATGGTATAGTGATACTGCTATACATAAGATTATAATTATTGCTATGGTATTCCTTTGATATACTGATTGTCTTACCTTTGATTAAATGTCCAGTACTGTGATTGCTAAATATAATAGTACAGTAGTTCTATTTTTAGTTTTTTGAGAAATTCCCATAATGGATTCCATTAGCCTGTACTAATTTACAGTCCCCCCACCAGTGTACAGGAATTTCCCTCTCCAGACAAAAGAAACTATATTAAACTGAAAATGTTCTGCACAGCAAAGTAAAGAGAAAAATTGTAGAATGGGAGAAAATATTTGCAAGCCATTCAACCGACAAAAGACTAATACCCAAAATATGCAAAGAATGCTAACAACTCAACAGTTAAAAAAAAAAAAACTAATATGATTAAAAAGTGGGCAAAAGATTTAGACATTTCTCAGTTAAGACATAAAAATGGCCAACAAATATATATGAAAAAATGTTCAACATCAAGGAAATGCAAATCAAAAGCACAACAAGCTATCGTCTCACCTCAGTTAGAATGGCTGTTATAAAAAAATTATAGCTATTGAGCTTTACTAATATTGTTAGAAATATGGTTGGAATTGTAGAGTTATATTTTAGTATTATGGTAAGACTGCTATAGTTACAGTGTTAGAGGAGTAGTTATACTGTTATACTTTTTTGGTCATGTTATACTTTAATTATAGTATTTCAGTATATAATTTTAGTGTTATAACTGCAGTTATTTTACTTTTATATTTGCCATTACACCCTTTTAAGTATTTTGATAATTACAATTTTATTTGTATAGATATAGTAATAATTTTGGCACTATTACAGTGCTAAAGTTATAGTATAGTGCTATAGTTATAGTGCTATAGTTATAGTTACAGTGTTAATTTTATAGTTACAGTGTTACCATTGTAGTTTCAATAGAGTGTTATAGTTACAACGATAGTGTTATACTTACAGTGATAATTGTAGTTAAGATGGTAGTGTTATAATTATTGCATCAAGGTTACAGGTACAGTGTTAGCATTAAAACATTAGCATTGAAGTTATGATGGGCCTGTTATAGAAGTAGTATTATAGTTACAGTTTTAGTATTATAGTTATACTGCAATACTTAGAGTTAAATTGTTATAGTGCTATAGTTACAATGTTTGCGATATAGCTATGGAATTTTCTTTACAGTCATAAAGTAAATATAGGGTCATGGTTATTAAAAGTATGGTTTTAGTTTCAGAATAATAGTTATTGTTAAAGGTTTACAGTTATAGCTACACTGCTATAGTTAGAGGTCTATGTTATAGTTATCATAGTTATCATCCTGTGACTAAGGGCATAGGGCTAGTACCATAGCTATAATGCTATAGATAAAGCTATGGTGTTATTAATATAATGGTGATGTTGTTATGTTAAAATTAGCATTATAATGGTATAGTTGTGCTGTTATAGTAATAATTACAGTCATGGTTATGATGATAGTCTGATGAAAGTTGTAATGATAGTGGTTTGATTTTAGTTACAGTGTTGTAGTTATAGTTATATTGTGATAGTTATACTGTTAGTATTATATATTTTAAGATCATAGTTATAGGGTTATGCTTTTATTCTTTTGAATGTAAAGTTTCATTACGTTTATAGAGTTGCGGTTTTATTTACATTGTTTTAGTTATAATGGTACATAAGTATAATTATAATGGTATAGTGATACTGCTATACATAAGATTATAATTATTGCTATACAGTTAAAGCAATTGTGGATAGTAGACAAGTTGTAGTGACTGTGGTTTTGTTATAGTTAAAATATTATAATATTATTATAGTTAGTTACATAGCTATAATTATACTATTAGTGTTACGCTTTAGTATTGTAGTATAGGGTTATAGTTACAATGTTATAAAATTTTAGATATAGTTATAAAATTATGTCATTATAATGTTATAGTTAAAGTTACAGGTATAGTGCTATAGTTATATTTAGGGTAGTAAATTGTAGTTGTGCTATCTTTATAGGTATAGCACTATCATTATAGTTTTCATGTTATAGTTATAAAGTGCTGTTATTATGGTTATAATGCTATATTTATTATGGTGATAGTGTTATAATTTCAGTGCTATAGTTATTTTAACAGTGTTAGAAGTATAGTTGTAATGTTAGTGTTATAGTTACAGGGTTATTTCTGTAGTTATAGTGCTGTTTTTATAGTAATCACGTTGTAGTTATAGTGATAGTATTATAGTGATAGCTACGGTGCTAACTTTAACTATAACACTATACTGTAACTTTAGCACTACAGGTATAGGACTATAAGTCTCTAATCATAACATTAAAACTGTTTTAGTGTTCAAGTTATTTTGAAAATAATAATAATAATAGTGTTATACTGATAATGTTATAGTCAGAGAGTTATATTTATGGAGATATAGGTATATTTTATAGCAGCAGTGATAATTCTATAATAAAAGTTATAGTGAAATTATCATAGTTATACCAGTGTGGCTATGATACTAGTGATACAGTGTTACTGTTACAGTTAAAACTATGTAGTGTTAAATTATGGTGTCATATGAATAGTCATACATATTGTATTATAGTTATAGTGTTATAGTGGAGGAATCATAGTCATTATATTTTTACAATTATAATTATGAAATTTATTTTTATTCATAGTGTTATACTTTTGGAGTCAAAATTTTTAAAAATAATAATTAAAAATATATAGTAATAGTAATAGTGTTAGTATATCAGTGACAATGTTATGCTATAGTGATAGAGGTATTGGTATAGTTAGAGTGCACTGGTTATAGTATTATAATAGCAGAATTACTATAGTTACAGAGTTGTATAGAATCAAAGTGATAGCTATAATGTTATAGTTCCAGTTATAGGTAATAGTTCCAGTGATAGTCTTAGTTACAGGTATTCTTATCGAGTTATTATGGAGCTAGTGCTATTTTATTCATGTAGTACTATAGCTATAGTATGGCGATAGAGTTATAGTGAAATAGTTATATTTATAGTATATTAGTTATATTTGTAGTACCAAGGTAATAATTATGGTGATACATTTATTATTAGCTTGATACTGTTAGTAATATAGTGTTAGTGTTATACCTATAGCTATAGTGTTATAAAGTGCTATTTATATGTTATTTAACCTATGGAAAATAGGAAAAGGTTGGTCAACAGATATAAAATTAAAGCTAGGTAGGAGGAATAAGTTCAAGTGTTATTTTGCACTGTAGGCTAAATATGGTTAAAAATAATTTATTTTATATACTCCAAAAGCTAGAAGACAGAATTTGAACATTCATAATGCAAAGAAAAGAAAAATGTTTGAGGTGATGTACATGCAATTGCCCTGATTTAATCACTATATATTACATGTATTGAAATAACACTCTGTATGTCATAAATATGTACAGTTATCAAATGTCAAGTAAATATAAAAGTAAATATAGGAAATGTGTGTTGTCTGTGCTAATCACAAAGATAGCTATAACTATATAACACTATCTGTAGCTCTATATTTATTCATAACATTAGCTATAACTATTACTCAATTACTATAACACTATATAACATTTATACAACATAAAAATATAACTCTATAACTTTAATCATTATTCTATTATTTTAACTATAAATTTAAATCTGTAACTCTAACCCTACTCTAACTCAAACATGCCAAGTGTTACTCTGTATAACTAGATATATATATCTTACTTGATAACTCTATTTTTAATATTCAACTTTAAATTTATATAACTATAATATTATGCACAATAAATATACTTCTATATACATATACATATATATACACAGACACACATATAATTGTAATGTTAAAATACATTTTCTCATTGAAGGATACAAGAATTAGGGGTCCTTAGAAAAATGACTTATTCCAGTTTGAAACAAATAATATTCAATATGAACCTGGAAGATGTTGTCATACCAAATAAGATAATGTCAAACACTACTTGAATCTAATGAAGGCTTTAGCACTTACATATAATTTATAGAAAACATAGATGGAGATACAAGTCAAACACCATATTAAAGTAAACAGACTTACTCAGAATGTTGGACATTCTACAGAATGACTAATGTTCCTTTCACTAGCTAATTGCATAAAAACAAAATTAAGTGGAGACTGCTCTAGACTGACCAAGAAATAAAAGACACAATTAAGTATGTTGTATAAAGCTAATTTGAATTTTTATCCAAATACATAAAATGCAAAAATACTACTTCAAGAATATTTTGGAAATTTGAATATGGTCTCAGTGTCAGATAAAACAAGAATTGTCAAATTGTTAGGTGCTACAATGGACACAAAAGTTATATAAATACAATTTTACATTTCTAGTGACATTTTAGCAAAATATGTAGGATTGAAATTATATCAGGAATGGGGGAGAGATGATTGTTAATGGGTACAAAAGTAGTTTGAAAAAAATGAATAATACCTGGTATTTGATAGCATAACAGGGTGACTATAGTCAAAATAATTTAATTGAACCTTTTAAGGTAATTAAAATAGAATAATTGGATGGCTTGTAACACAAAGGATAAATGCTTAAGGGAGTGGATACCCTATTCTCCATGATGTGCTTATTTCACATTGTATGCCTGTATGAAAACATCTCATTTATCGCATAATTATATATGCCCACTACATAGTCACGAAAATTAAATCTTTTAAATTTAAAAAAAGAAAAAAAGTCTTCAGGAAAGAAGAGCAAAAAAAATAATAATAAGGTAATGACTTGGCAAAATCTTAATAATCTGACAATGTGGTTAATAACACTGTGGGATTCATCATACTGTTCTACAAGATTGTATAGGTTTGAAATGATTTATAATCAAAAATTTTTGAAAACATAATATGAGGGTATTATAAACAACTTAATAAGTACATATTTGAATTTTTATCATGAGGGTAATGTCTAAAAATAATAAATAATCACAACAGACTTCCTCAGGGTATACTTCTCCCATTTGGTCCAATTTGTATCAAAGATGAGTCTTAGACATCATCTGATGCTCAAGGAGTTTATTCTGGCAATGCTCTTATAAGATGGATGGTGGAGATGGACTGGTGTTATAGGCCAGATGCAATCAGAGGCCCAAATGACAGACTGACTGGAAGGGTCACTGTTTGGAGACCATTCTCAGAATTTGGGGAATTCTTTCCTTTCTCTTCTACCTATTATTTAGTCCAGGTCAGTTTCCAGGAGTTTCTTTCATAAAAGGAATTAAACTATTCTTGTAAGGGTAAGCTTTGTTTTAAGGTTTAGGAAAGTTGTATTTGTGCTGAGGTGGTCTTATCTCCTGAAGTCTCTGGACTAGGTTGCATTACATTGCTAAGTTACACACAGCATCAGCCTTGTGAGACACTTGTGTTAGTTTTTTGGCTATCATTAATTTTATAGCTACAATATGACTTATAGTGTATTACACAGACTCATGAAGAAACATGAAGCCTAAATAATTCCTTAAAGGGCAGAGCAATAGTCAAACTAGACTTCAGGCTTAGTTGTCTTCACCAGTGAATTCTACCAATAATACAGGAAGCACATAATTACAGCCTTAAAAAAAATTTTCCTGGAGA